>NW_009936833.1:0-63287 GCF_000696875.1 Nestor notabilis
GCTACTGATATAGATAGCAGTAGCCTGAAGAACAAAAGATTCTTAGAAATTAGATTAGAACAACTGTCACGAATTCACAGGAAGAAAAATAATGTTAAACACTAAAAATCAGATGGGTTCTCTCAGAAGAACCATAAAATAAAAACCAACACCAAACAAAAAAAAAAAACCCACCAAAAAAAAAAAAAAAACCCACAAAAAACCAAACCACCCAACTTTTAACTTTCTTAACCTCAAATAAATACTGGAGATGGCAGCCTTGTGTTGCAATTAACAAAAATTAAGTTCAACTGACATTAGTATATCTATTATGTATGCATGGATGGACTAAAGATCATCTGTTAACCTTCCTATTAAGAATGCAAACAAGTGAAAAAAACCCTGTAGCATTACTCGATCTCCATTTCATTCTGCTCATGTAGTGTGAGGTACATACACATGACTGTGTATAAAATAATCATCATGTCATGGAGAAATACAGTTTTAGACTAATTTGTCACAAATTCCATGATTTGCAATAGCCACAGATGTCTAAATTTTCATAGTTTATGAAGTGATTTATGTAACTGTACAATTTCTATCTAAAAATTCTGAACAAGGAAATAAAGGAAATAGATATTTTTAAATCCACATTATCATGACATATTGTTCTTATAGGTCTTTAAGATATTTATGTGCTACTTTGGTATCTTAACTTCTGTAATTCTTTCATGTGTATCCATACTGTGATCTGAAAAAGAAACCCATCATTTGCTGTCCAGTACCTGCAATATTTTCTGTCTCAAATTAAGTAAATTCTTAAAAGATTTTAATGACAACTGTGCATTCAAATTGGCTCTATATGATTGTTTAATGTGCTGAAGCTTATTCAATATGACAATCTGAACAAGAACGGCTTATTTTAATAATTTTGATAGTCCCAAATATCAAGTAATGGCATCATTCTAATAACTTTAATATGACTTGATCATTTCACCCAGTCTGAGCTAAGCACATTATACATGTAGAAAACTTCTGATGATACCACATGAACATAATTATCATAGAATCATCGAATGTTCTGGGTTGGAAGGGACCTTAAAGATCATCTAGTTCCAACCCCCCTGCCATGGGCAGGGATGCCTTACACTAGACCATGTCACCCAAGGTTCTGTCCAACCTGGCCTTGAACACCGCGCCAGGGGTGGGGCAGCCACAGCTTCCCCAGGGAGCCTGTCCCAGTGCCTCACCACCCTCATAGTAAAGAACTTCTTCCTTACACCTAATACAAACCTCCCCTCTGTCAGTTTAAAGCCATTTCCCCTCATCCTATCCTTACCTGCCCTTGTAAAAAGTCCCTCTACAGATTTCTTGTGGGCTTCTGTAAGCACTGAAAAGCTACTCTTCTCCCTGGAGCCTTCTCTTCTCCAGGCTGAACAAGCCCAACTCTCAGCCTGTCTACATAGGAGAGGTGCTCCGGCCCTCTGATCATCTTCATGTCCCTCCTCTGAACTCACTCTAACAGGTCCACATCCCTCTTGTGTCAGGGGTCCCAGAGGTGAATGCAGTACTCCCGGTGGGGTCTCACAAGAGCAGAGTAGAGGGGGAGAATCACCTCCCTTGACCTGCTGGTTACGTTCCTTTTGATGCAGCCTAGCACACAGTTGGCTTTCTGGGCTGTGAGCGCACACTGCCAGGTGATGTTGAGCTTCTTATCAACCACCACTCCCAAGTCCTTCCCCTCATGGCTATTCTCAGTCCAGTCTCTGCCCAACCTGTAGCTGTGCTTGGGATTGCCCTGACCCAGGTGCAGGACCTTGCACTTGGCCTTATTGAACTTCATAAGGTTGTCATTGGCCCATCTCACAAGCATGTAAAGGTCCCTCTGGATGACATCTCTTTCCTCCAGCATGTCAGCTGCACCACACAGCTTGATGTTGTCAGCAAACCTGCTGAGGATGCACTAAATCCCACTATCTATATTACCAACAAAGATGTTAAACAGTGTTGGTCATAATACTGACCCCTGAGGGATGCCACTCATCAGTGGTCTCCATTTCGACATCGAGCTATATGTTCAACCACCTTTAATATTTGTGACTAGCTAAATCTTTCCCCTCCATAATCAGACAGTACCCAAACAAATATATATCTAGAAGGAGAAACCATCTATAAAGAATAAATATGCATCTAATACCTCTATACAAATACTGAAGTGTTATGTTTCCATCAGAAACAGAAATGAAGCCTTGTTTTGGAAACTGGTGCTAAAGACTTCTGCTTTCATGCTTAAATGTAATTCTACATTTCTTTATACATTTGCCAACTTTTTCTTAGAACTAGATAAAAAAACAGAAATGAAAACTACAAATAGATTATACTGCTGTATTGGCTATCCACAAGTTAAGTCCCCAGGTAAGGATCTATTTAGGAACGATGGCAGTGATGGAAAACTACAGAAACGTCTTGAACAAAACAAAACTGAGATTAAGAACATATAATGTAGTCAATGTAAATAACATTCAACCCTGAGTATTAGGGTGTGAAGAGCAAGATGGAAAATATTCGGAATAGTCTAACCCAGGCAGGACTGTGAATAATTCCAGATGAAAGATATCAGGAATGCAACAGCAGAAAGATTCAGTATAGACGTGTACAAAATATCAGACACTACAAGGATGATTTTAAACTCAGTATTACATTGCTGGCTCTTCAACTAGCTGTAGCCTTGAAGGAATTTAGTATTTAAAATCAAGACCAACAGCTTCACAAAGATGTCAACACATACTAGCATCTGAAAGATTATTAGTTAAAAACCCCATTATGTCCAACATTACCTCACTCTCCTAATGCTGCCTTGGATACCTTGTCCCAGCCAACACAAATGAGAGTAACACCAGACATAAAATGACTAAAGCAGTGACATGATGTGAAAACCAATTTACCCAAAGCAAAATTTAATAAAAATATTCCATGTTTCTACTTTCATTTCCTCAACATGAGAAGTAGTAACAGTGACATGTGTCCACAGCTCCAAGGGGTCAGTAGTGTATTAAAAGGAACAGTGTCACCAAAAGCAGATCAGAACTATGGTTTCTTAGAGCCATCTTATTTGAACAAGTCAGTTCTGCAGGACAGAAACATGGAGAGAGGACAGACCTGGAAGAATTGCCTCCTGTCCCTTGGAGTAAAACCACACTGCAGAACTTAAAGATTGACTACCACAAAAATGAATTTACCTTCTTGGAATCAGTAAAGGAACATGGTTCATAACAGAGTAATGGACACTATCAGTGATTAATTAACATCACTGAATTATGAACCTCAGACATGCTGTAAGCACCAAGAACTTATGGAAACTTCTGAACTATTTGCCATTACTGATAATAAACAGCAGCAGTATCTCTTTCAGTTTTTAAAACAATAACTGAAATCAGCCTACAAAAGTCCTGTTGTGGGGTACAGAAAATGCCTCAAATTTAGATTTTAGAAAAACAGCCACCAAATGAGACTTGTCTAACTTGACACGGAAAAAAAAATCATAAAAATAATAGGAAAGAAGAGAGGAAAATAAAGAAAATAAGAAAGAAAACGTAAGAGGCTGACAAGATAAAATGCAGAAAGTGGGAAACGGTTGTCACAAGCTCAGCACTTTAGGTAATTCCAATATTTTTTTTTTTAAACCATATATTGTGTCAAGTGAGTGAATGGAATCTGAAAAATATATGTACACGTTTTAAACAGTTAATACTTTTTTCTGTCTTTACCAACAGAAAGTGGACACATACAACTCATTGCCACAAGGCACTATTGTGCTTGAGCAGATATCTATCAGATACATAACTGATTATGCATACTTCACAAGGGAAGGATCTGCAGATATGCCAGCTAGAGTGATAATTCCAAGAGCTATTATTTCTTATTATTTGCAGGATATAATATTTCTTAGAGTTTGCAGATTTAATGCTCACAGCTGGGGAAAAGCTCCAAATTTTTTTTAAATTTGTTAGGGAATGCAGCACAGTACAGTTAAATTGGGAGTATTGCTCAAAATGTGATTGATACTGGATGCTAGCAACATGAACAAACTAACCTTTTCCTTTTCACAGATTCCTTGCTTACTTACTGTTTCCCCTTCTATGTATCAGATACATCTTAAAATCTTTATCCTCAGATTTACCAGTTTAATCTCACCTTTCCTTCACGACTTCTCACCACCCCTAACCTAAATTTGCTGCTTTCCCATCTTCCCTCAGTATTGCCACTTCCCCAGGTCTCTGTCTTGGTCAGTAAGAGTCACAGCCATCAGCCTATTGTGCCACTGATCCTCATCCAAAATTACAACGACTCATTGTAATTCGTCTATTTCTTTGTGAGTTTATGTAAAAGCAACGTGATTGAAATGTCATTCATAGTTAAAACACAGCCACAAAACAAAAGACAAGCATCACTGTTGTCAAATTGTCACATTTGGTGGTGGTAGCTTTCAAACAGAGACTAAAAATGTAATAGAAAGCCTGAATTATCCTCTCTGTTTCAGTCATGACTGACAAGCCAGTGAGGGGGAAGCTTACACTGCCTGCACAGCAGCTGATGAGAAGCTATCACGAAACACCACAGCTCGCAATAGCAAGGAAATGCTGTTTAAAAAAAAAAAAAACAAACAACCAAAAAACCCCAAAAAACCACCAACCAACCAACCAAACAAAACACAAAACTACCAACCCCAAAACCCTAAACAAACATAGAAAACATTGGGGAAAACAAAACAAGGCTATCACAATAATAATAATGCAAACAAAAAAATGACATCTAAGGTCAAATTCCTTTTTGCTGGCACTCTGCAAACCCATCAGCTTTATTAATTTCTGTTCCATTGTTTGTTTTAAAGGACATAAAGTTTGATAAGAAGTCTATTGAGGGGAAAGGAAAGACATTTGTTGTTGCAAAAGGTTTGGATGAGAGCAATAATCAGTTTGCTACACTTCGTTAATTTATCTGCAGACTAATAGGAAATAGATTTAAGGTTGGTCTTTCAGGGCACAGAGCACTAGCTTCTGTTCTTGTTCAAATAAAGACTAAAACTCTCTAGTTAATTCAGAAAATCTCACCTTTAAGAAAAAGAACAACACATTTGTCTTAATCTTCTAATAGAGCAAGAACGAAAATTGACATTTCTGTTCTTTGTCTCACAAAAATCAGTCTTATGTCTTCTTTAGTACCTTTCTCCTCCTGCACCTCCCATGTATGCAAAAGAGTGAGAGTTCTCAAATGGAGTGTTTCTTTGAAATGTCCATATTAAGCTCCAATTACGATTCAAGTTAGTCCAAGAAATTATTCTCCCTTCAGAATTCTGTGCCATAAACTGTTTAATGATTTTGTCCAGATGGATTTCACTATAGCATAAGAACTGTTCTCATTTTTATCAAAAAGGAATAAACAGCATTTAACGCATGGCAAATATGAACAAAACAGCAGAATTCCATTTCACTCAAGACCAAAATATAAACCAAGAAGGGGGCAGAAGAAGGAATAAAATAATGGAAAGAGCAACTGTCTGAGCGGTAAGGAATGGTCTTCCAGATGTTCTACTTTCACTTTTCCTGCTTATTTTTAATTATTAATTTGCCCTCAGTATTTGAAGCTGAAAGACTCTGCAAAATGTCAGTGCTGACCTTCTTTTTAATTGTCTATAATGAAATCATTAACATTAGATTAGAGTTAACAACCCAAACCACTGAACTATCAATCAGCTGAATACACGGTGTCTAAGAAACCTCAGCAAGCCATTTGTGGGACAGACAAGATGGACAAAAACAATAGATTTAAAAAGAACAACACTTTTTTTCTTTGAGGTAATTTCTATTTGTCTGTAGGAGGACTTAAGCAGACCTACAGATGATCTGTTGCTTTTCTGGAAGCAATAAAGGTACTAGCCTACAGATGTAGCTATTCAAGTGGTGGGAACATTAAGTTTATTCACACCAATATTAAGAGTTTTAAGAAGAGTGTCCCTGAAGTCACAAGGATCCATAAATCCTTTTAGTCAAGTACTGAATTACTGATGCTACCCTCTCCTGAAATAACCCAAGAACTCTTTCCTTGTTTTAATCCTAAAAGAGTTTCTCAAAAATCACAAAGGTAAGTTCACAAAGGTGGAAATGATGAAACATGCCATATTCTGGGTAACATTGCTTTTTCAGCAGTTCTCTCACAAAGTGAACCACAAATATTCAGTACCTCTAGTTGACCTCTCATTTAGGTCCGCATAGTGGTGTCAGTATTACACAAAAAGTACAGTCAGCTGAGTGGAGATCAAAGGAGAAAACTAGAATATAAGGACCTAAGATGACTTCCAAAACCTCCTATTTATAGGAGATTTATCTGGAATTTTATATGTGGCTGAAACGTCATTATTCTTCGGGGTATTAGATAAAAAAAACAAAACAAAGAAATCTTAACTGATGTCATTGCTGATAACCTTAAGATTATATTTTGTACATAAATATTTGTTTGAGAGTGTAGGTAATTAGTAGAATGTCTTTCAAATAGGTAACCTCCCTTTTATCCATTATCATAAAACAGTCTCTCTCCCCCAAATGGCCTTTTAGGTGTACTTTTTAATATAGACATGTTAAGTGATGATATTTAACCAAGTAAAACACAAACAAAAAAATTATCTCAAATTAAATTCAGAGCATCTAAACCTTGCCAGAGTAGTATTTGAACCCTTTTTATAATCCTTTTCTGACAGTGTGCTATTTTGTTTGAAAAAAATAGTAACAGAATAGAACAAAGAAAACAAAAAATACTTAAATCTTTCCGAAACTTCAAAGATACCCATTATTTTATACACAAAAGTCTTAACGTTCTTGCATCAAGCAGCTAGTAAAGAGTTTTTCTTTAGCGTTTGCTGATGTTACTAACTGCTGGAGAGAAGCATGAAGTGCTGCACTGACAAAGTGAATCAAATTAGTTTAATGAAAATTAAAGGGTTCTTGTACACTTTTGTCTAATGGGAAAGACATTAGGACTCCATACAAAAGTCGCATTTCCCAGAAGAGTTCTGGATTAAATGCTTTGTTGAAAAATTTGTTTCTCCTCCTATTCAAAATAACAGAGCTACATTTTCTCCCCCCAACATATGCCGATATATTAAATCATTTACTCCTTAACATAATCTTGGGTGTGATACCTGAGATTCAGTCATTATAGAATTCAAACCAAGCAAAGTTCTCAAAGACAGCATGTGAAAAACACATAGACTGAAAATTCACCTTCTTAAATAACAGAGGCAACAAAGATAATCATCTATTATCAAGATCTCTCATAAAACAAAATAATTACCCTACAACTGCAATGCTTTCCAGCACTCTTTGCAATTTTAAATATCTATTGTTAAGCTGATGTAAAGAACAGGCTTCAGTGTAACATGTTGGAACATGTTGGCTGTAAAAAAACAATCACTTGATATACCTATTTTCTTGAGCCTGGTGAAGTTATTTAAAAAAAATAATCAATATATCACCACAATATGATGAGAAAAATAAAAATTGCCATACAATGGTTTCTTGGGGGGGGGGGGGAAAAAGAATTACAGCAGAAATTGACATTTGACCATCATCATCTTCATCTGGAGTCCTAGATTTGAAATGATTTCTTGCTCAAATCCACGCGAATGCAGCTCTATAGCCAGGAGAACAACTGCAGGCAGAGACATGTAAACAAGCTTCCCATATAAACAAGGTTCCCATGGCCACTTGTTAATTTAGCTGTTTCACAGTGCTTGGAGGAAGTGTATCTGCACAAAGAACTATGATAGCTGATTTTACACATGGAATTACATGGATTTTAGGAATGCAGACCAGCCTTCAAAGCAATATGTCCTGGGTTCAACCTGAACCCAGGAATAATAGAAGAATGTAAAATCAAAGGCTGAGTTTGCTTGGAGAACCTAGAAGATGGGAATATTCTTTAAAGTAAAACACACTGTGGATTCTTTCCTTCTTGACTTCAGCAGTCCAAGTCTAAATGAGCAAATAAGCTCTTCAGAGATGGCTCCCAGAAAGGTCTAGCTACTGAAAACAACTATGAACCTTCAGTATAACTCAACACACTTCATATTCCTGGCTGTTGCTCATGCGTAAATGCAGTCTTTCCTTGCCCAGAATGCAATTCAACTGTAAAGCAAATGTGATTACTTTCACAAGTGCTATAAAGCAAAGTAGTATTATGACAGGTACAATATATTAAGAAAACTTGTCTCTAGCAGAATGGTCAAGTTCTTTCTGTGCAGGCAATAAAATTATACTTACAAACATTATGTTGAAAAAAAAGTTTACATTCTAAAAATTGTATTTTTATATCAAGCAACCATTGATAAGGAAAGGTTTACTGCCCAAAGACCAAACTAGATTATGACCTTTTCTACACTCAAAATTCCTGTTGTAGTATGCATTTACAAAGTAAACAGATAAACATTATACTTTTGTACTCTTCATGATCTTATATTGTTTGGCCATTTGCATTTCATACTGTCCAGCTGACATACAAAATCAAGGTGTTTGCACAACTGGCTGCATTTGAAAATAAACACTACTCTTAGATAAATATGGGCATTGGTATCTCAGAACTTTCAAACAGTTTGTCTATAAACTCAACTCCTTGCCATTCTGTCTCTAGCTTCCTACAACTTTAACTAGTAACAAAAACATAAATCTAAGTATGCATTGATTCTTCACTGCCCATACCCTCGGGGAATGGGGGAAGTTACCTTTTATGTTTTGATTGATTTGTGTGTCCTATATCTTGTCTGAGGAGCCAAAAAAGCATTTTAAGCATTGAAAGCTCTTAACACCTACTGTGCAGTCTGAGTTCCATTGAACTTGAGCATAGGAACTGGCGGATGATACGAATATTTGAAGATGTCTGTTAAATAGTGATGCATTGGAGTTCTAACTAACTCTCAGAGTACATTATGTAATTTTTGTCATAATATATGCTCCACTTATGAAAGATCTAAGTCCCTTTTCAGCTTAATATTTAAATTAGTGAAATTTAAACACATTTGGTAGAGTCCCTGGAAAGAAACAAATTAAGTAAGTGTTTATGTTTTATATGATAATTCACATAAAATATGAGTGCCCAGAAAAGGAAGGAGTAATACTCTCTCCCTACTACATAATACTAGCACAATAAACATTTTTATATATAGTAAATTTTTAATGGTTGTTTCCTTCATTGTATTTTTTTTCTCTTTAGTTCATCTTTTAGACTTATTTTTGTTAATGCCAGCAATATGGATTGCTTTTGCCTCAATTGCTCAGCTTAAATAATATAGTTATTTCTTGGAGAGTCAATACTTCTAAAGAGGAGAGGAAGAGACCTGTTTACAAGTCACTTTGGCTTTTGTCCTACTGATTAGTTCGTGAGCTTTGTAGTGTATCTTTGCAGTACCAACAACAAAAATAAAAATTCAAAATTGGAGAGTGAAAAAAGCAACCATCAAGCACTTACCAACTTGGCTATTAAAAGAGTTGGAATGTTATTCATTATAGTTCAGTGTTATAAAACAGAACAGTAAGGCAAAGGGTAAACACACAGCAATCAGCTGCAAATCTACTTAAGCAAAACAAAACACAAGCTGGCAGATGTTGCCTTAATGACTAAAGTACTTGCTTTGGCTGAACTGTTACCAACAGGCAAAATGGAATTTTACTGCTGGTTGCCTGCCTGTTGTTTTACTAATCTGGTTCATGGAAACTGAGGTTTCACATCTTTACACTGACACACAATTCTGATCCTGATGGCAGACCAGCGGAAAACCAGTTCAAAACAATGTAAGCCACTCTTAATTTCTCTTTTTGAAAGAAAATAACCACAAAATAGTTAGGCCATTTAAATTAAGGATGTAGGAAAAAGAAATTAAAATCTTTAGCAGAATATGTCCTCTTGGCACTAAAGACACTAATAAAAAATGATAAAACTTTCTAAAATACTAGAGAAATGGTCAAGACCATCATTTGGAATATATTTCAACATTAATGCAATGCCACTGAGTCACCAGAACACTTCTTATGGTCTAGATGAAAATAACACTCACTGATATATCTGATACCATTTCATATGCAACTTTGTGGAGAAGTATTATCTTATGGCTCCAAAGATCCTCACCAACCAGAAATAAATTGCTTTGCTCTATGTGATAACCTTAAAGCTAAAACACAGATGGAGGGAAAAACAAAATACGCACATCCCCAATCCAGAAAAAAAATTGGCATTTAAGTCATCCAAAGACCTATGGACTCCACCTTCTCTTTCCACAGAGCTGCTCATCAAAAGAAATCTGGGTGGTTCTTTCAATGCCTCACCCAGGAGCTGCTCCATGAGCAAAAAGCTTGGCTACTGGTTCAAGCAAATCTGAAAAATCTAGAGGTGCAGAAAAATCTTCCAGGTCTTTTGCTGACTTGATGCCTTAGTATGTCTGAATTTATCAATGTCTCACAGAAGAGAGATAGAAATGTAATACAGCCCCTAAAGAAGCTTACCAACTACTGTTTGCAGCATGATTCTTTTTCCAAATTCTCAAATCATGAGAAGCCTTACAAAAGTTACATGTAAAGCACTGAATAAAAAAAAAAAAAAAACCAAACCAAAACCAAACAAAAAACATATTAGAAAGACAGTAAAGTCATACAATCAAAAACTAGGAAACTGTAGTTTTACAGTTACCTGCTCAAGCTTAATCCTATCCTTTTGGGAAATGTCAACTCAGTCACCTAACAGCTCTCTTCTAAGACATAAAGCACTTACTACAGCAATCAATCTAATGCATAAGCTGTGAACAACTGTAAATTTTGTAGACACTTGCAAGGAATGTTTCATAGAGAATTCATAGTCTCTGTTAGCCTAGTACTTGGCTGAGTCCTTGTACCAATGGCAATTCTCACATTTAGCCAATATTAGACACACCTGGGTTTGTGCTTGAAGCATTAACAGATTTAAAGACACACTCTTGGCTATAATTGCTAATTACACCCACAGCAGCTACAGACACATCCTGGAATTCAGGATTACAAAGCCATCTCACCACAGGTGTTGTAGTTATACACATGGACAAAAGCGATCTCCTTTCGTTCTCCCTTATAACCCTTTCAGCTACTGATTTTATCTACTTACGGAAAATACTTGAGCATTTTGGAAAATATTGAGCATTAGACACCCAGCCTTTCTTACCAAGGAACAGATGTTCCCCCATGCCTGTTTTTCAAACCACAAAGATTTTTTCTTAAAAAAACATGGCTACTACTATGCCTAAAATGGCTACTACTATACAGGCAAAATGCAGTCAGGTATTAACTGTTTATACTAATTTATCAGTTATTGATCCTGTTAAAAATATCAAATTATTATGTGGACATCAATAGCATCTCTCTCATTTGAATAGGATCTTAAGTCAATTGTGAATCTGCTTCAGAAAAAATGCTGTTCAAGTTATTCGTATGAGTATCAACTTCATATAAATATTAATCAAAAAGTGGGAATAAATTTCTGTAGTTATCAGTGATTTAAGTAACTTCCATTATACAAGAAGATCTCCTGAATTTATTGAATATTTAACTAAACTGACTTTTCTGGCCTTGTTCACAGACTTTAATTAAAAACATGTTCAGGTCTAATTCAGTTCTAGTTTCAGTTACAAGCTATAAAACTTAATCCAAGATAGTGATTAAAACAACTTTGATTTAAATTTTATGTATCTCATCTAATGTGCAATGTTTTAAACCCCTTACTATTATAAAAGAAGTTGACTTTTATTCTTCAATATATTCTGATCTTATAGATTACGTACTGGATGATTCACAATTTGGTGGCAAGCTGCAAAAATTGCTTTTAGTAAGCAGTTGGTATCTAACACAAACACTGCAAGACTGAAATGTAAACAAGAATGTGATCAAGGATCTAATAAAAACTTTCTTGAGTAGAGATGTGCTTTAAAGTTACAGGATAACATTTCTACTTTGAACCTGCTTCAGTAGGATATATCTATTAATTTCAGATTTTGTGACTCAAATCATTATAGTGATTGTGATTTGGAGCTTGTACATACAAATATGAAATACTCTTTAACATTTATGTATATTTAAAATATACAGCCTATCAACTGAAATTAGTTGGCAATTGATTACAGCAGAGGAAAATTGACAGGAGACAAAATTTTATTTGTGAAAATTAAACGGCATTCCAAAGACATAGTTCCAAAAAATATGACAGAAGAATCATCATCATTCATTCCTTTCTCACTATGATCATGACATTTTCAGAAGTTACATCTTCCATAATCTCCAGCCAAAGCTAGACAATTAATGTTAATGAAATTTTATAACAAACCTAAGAGCAGAATTTATATCCTACCTCTTATTGATGGCAGCCCACGTTGCATTAATGTTATCTGTCATCAGTTCTACTTTTCTGGTGTCATCTGCTGAATAATCACGGAGTAGCTTAAGTGCCATGTCATTTGCCACATCTACATTTATTTGCCATTGTCGTATTTCTTTTGAAAATAGCTGAAGTAAAAAGAGAAAGAAAAAAAAAAAACATGCTTCAGATCACCATAAAATGATCACACACATTTTATGATTATTAGAGAAGATGAACAATTTATGCTACCAATATAAAAGCAAAAGGAAAAAAAAAGCCAACAACTTCCTCAGATTTACTGGTAACTAAGGTCAGAGTCTTTCTAAATGTTTAAATTATTTTAGTCATCAGCCCATATGACTACTTCTAATCTCTGAAAGGAGCAAGCAAGCAAATCCTACATGCTGGATAAAACATAACAGCTCAAATTGATAAACACTGATTAGAATGTTGATTTTTTTTTCTGAGACACAGATAGATGGATGCATTATAATGCATTATGCAAACTATCACCATTTGCGATGTTGAGTTAGAATGAGATGGAAAATATGGTGACATTATATGTTCTAATTTTCTTTTTTATACTGTGAAATAATACTGATATTTGGAGAACGAATACCCTTGTTTTCACTCATTTTGAATTTACTTTGTTTTAGTGAATTGTTTATGTAATTAGTGCCACCTACTGGAGCAGCACTAAGTGTGCAATACAGCAAAATACTATTGGTAAACTTATCCATGTCTTTATAATGCTAATTTATGCTTCTTAGTATTAAGAAAGTTTCTTAAATCTTGGTAATTCTTTTTTTCCCTTTCCTCTCCTCTTTTTCCTCTCTTCTTCCTTTTCCACTCAACCTGGGTCAGCTGTCTCACTACAGAAGCAAGTCAAGAAAGCGGGAACACTCATTCAACCAGCAACCAGCTCCCATGTATCTTTCCTGTTAGTCTTTTTCTTATCACAAATTTCCAGATAAATGCACAGAAGTTACATATTTAATCCATAACGTCTAACAACAAAATGAAAGAGCAAAGATAATTGATGGTCTAATTGTATTTCTGTACTAGGCGAACACTAACTAGCCAATCAAAGGGACAACGCAGGCAGGAAAAAAATTTGTATTTGTAAATAGAAACAGTAAATTGCATGTAAACATTAGAAGCTATTGACAAAAAATAACCAGTAAAGTTTGTCACTCTTTATTGTGCTTTAATACACACATTGAGAAATGTCTGTGAAGAGAAAGTAGGGTTTTACCCTCTCATTCTCCCAAAGCAGTATTCTTGAAATCTTCTTTTGGCTGAGATAAGGAATTCTCCACAGAAAGCTGAACTTAAGTATGTAATCCCCAATTAAAAAGTCTAAATATTAAGTAAAAATAAATAAATTTTTAATATTTTGTGCACTCATATTTTCATCTTAGAAAGCGTGAAAGCTGATTTTGGTTAAGATTAGGCCTGAAAAATACTTGATCTTTGAAGAGTCCAGGTGGATTTTTTTGGGAGTTTGATTTTTTCTCCAACCCCTTACCTGTTAAAAAGCTGCTTCAACATCTCTAGGTCCTCTCCATGATTTAAAACTGAAAACATGTATTTTCTCTTTCCTGTGTTATCCCTTCATGAGATGGCAAATACACAATTACTGTGCAGCAGATAACCTCAGATACTAAGATAGCAGCCTGATTTTCTTTTTCATTTCGAACAAGGGATCCTATTTATACTAATCAAACATCAGGAGGGCACTACTAACCCCTGCTCCTGAAACTCATCTGAGCACATTATGTTTAATCTCACTTAAGCTGAAGATACCTAAACAATTTATTTAAGTCATTCCCCTGTGTTAAGTATGGAACAAGTGTTTATTCAACATTTAGGTCTAGCCATCTTTATTATACACTTTTTTTTTATTTAAAATTATGCACATATACAGCTTCTCTTTTCCAGCCAAAAAAATCGCAGCAGACTGACTGTTCACTGCCTTTTACATAGCAGAAGTTACCATAACATTTTGTCTGTATTGTAAATCAATGGCCTGTAAAGTTTACTTTCAAAGAAAGCTCTTTTTCTGCCCAGTCCCATGTGAATATAAATGACCTTATAAAACCTTCCAAACCCAGTTTTATAATAAAAATACGGAAAGATCCATTACAAGATTATTTCCAAAAGTATTGTCCTCACCATTAACTTCAACATGAATCCATTAACTTCCTGACTTTACAGCAAAAGACCATAATTCGGGAAAGAAACGATGAATATAAAGAGCTTTGCTGACAGAAACAATTTGTATTTTTTACTTTACTGGAAATTGGTCTGAATTTTTCAACAGCTTTGAGGAGTGTACGCCTTGCTTCAACATTGCTCTGTGCGCAGACACTGAGAACAAAGTGGTGTGGTACATGTTTTAGCTGTCTGTCCTACCAGAGGCCCATTAACTCCTATCTTACATTACTATAATGAATATTTTAGAATTAAATTTTTAGCATTATTTTTTTTTCTTTTCCCTTAAATATTTTTGGGTTTCATCTATATTTTAGCTTCTTAAAAACACATTTAATTTTTTTTTTTTAAGGAAGACAGTCAATTACCCTAATTTCATTTTGACATATATTAAAGCATTCTCTGTGGTTTTTCTGTGTCATCACTGGAATTTGCTGAGTTTATTAAAAGACTTACAGAATTGAGGCTGTGCATTTATCATCTTACTTAGGTATGAGTTTATTTTTTATTTTTAATTATAAGACACTAGTTGATGTTATTAGGAAGAAAGTCTGTATAATCAAGGATCCTTTATTAAAAACAAGTAAGGAAATTAGAGCTGGGCTTTATTCTATCCTAAGATTGCCCAGTGGAATAAAATAAAAGATGCATAGAAGTTCAAATATAGCAATATGTATGTACAGCATCATCCAATTCTGAACATGTAAATTCCCACACTGAGCCAGTGTATATATCACAAATCTGGAGAATCAGGCTGTCTTTCTGTCCTTCTTCTCTATGCTTTATTTATTTACATAAAGAATTATTTTTTTAATTTATAGACATTAGGGGTTTTTAATCAAGGAATTCCATTCCAGTATCTGCATCACATTCAGTAACTTTAACTTAATTTGTTTTACTAAAATCCAAAAAGTGCAGAGACTGTACTGTATTAGTACACAGGGATTGGCAAAAGAATACCTACAAAGTTATCTGCCCCTGTAAGAAGATGACAAGGCAAGAAAGATAGCCTCAGTCTTATCCACAAATCCAAGGCATAAAGTTCGCCCCCCAGACTATGTCAGTGGAAGGTTGCCTGGTCTTTTGTATCCCAACAGAGCAGGGAATGTAATCTGACTGCTATTTAATTTCCTATTTAGATGAACTAGAAATAGGTGGTCAAATTAAAAAAGAAAGGAAACCTTGTTTCTATCCTCCTTCCTCTTCATTGTGGCCATCCCAGCTAAACTGGTACAGAGGGGGAAGACATGCCTCACTAGCTCTTGCCAAAATAAGGAGGCTAGGAGGGAACAGGCAATCCTAGCAGGTTTATACTTTTTAACAAAGCCCAATATTGTTTTAAGAGACTAGTTTTACGCTAGCTGATGTTCTGATGACCTGGGGATGAAAAGGAGCTGAAGTGTGAATTTGTACTATTTATACACCTATAACCTTCAGCCTGCTGAGTTAACCATCTGCAGTCACCACTTAATAAACAACAAAAAACAGGGTTTTAATGGGTAAAGACACTCACTGGCCAAAATGCCATATTCTGATTCTCTTACCTAACTCCAGTACTTAGAATTTATTTCTCAAATATCAAAACTAAAAAAAAAAATAGAATGAAAAAGTATGTTTTAATGCTCAGCAGATTAGCTCTGAATTAATCTCAATTCAAAGGAATAATATTTTTGATTATCAGCTATATGGTAACTGGTTACTTTTCATTTAAATATCACAAACGTTGTCAAAGTCTGTTAAAAATATCATTGCCAAATACAAGCCAGTTACATATTTTTGCTTAATGCTGGCACTGGAAACAAATTAATAATCAAGATGAATATGGCTGAGCTTACCATTTACTCATGTGTAAGGATACACCAACAGAAAAGCATTAACACAAGCAGCGATTTACAGTTCAGTTAAAGGGGAATTTTTCCATTGACTCTGTTGTCTTTAGGCAGACCTATAATGTTTAACGAACAAATCAGAACGCTTGGTGACTACTTTCTCACACCAAGCTGTGTTGAGATACAGACCTGACAAAATGAATATGTCTGAAGAACTTATTTAAGACTCACACTATCTCTCTCTTTCACAAATGAATGAAAATGACAGCTTTATTTTGATCAGTGTAATAGGAAGCCAAAAGACAGCATACTTACTCTATATATTCAGGGGTAAACATCAAAATATATGTGTTTGGCAGAGAAGCCTGGAAAACATTTATTTTCAGGGCTTGATGTATTTCTAGGTCCTTCAGTTTAGATAGTACTCTACATAAGAAATCTAAAGCTGCTAAACTCAAAAAATATTTTCATTTTTGTTAGAATTCACGACCCTTTATCTCAAGCATGAACAAAACAGCTGATGCTGTCACATCTGAGAAGTTTTCATGAGGGATTTGACATAATAGGAATTACTGGCAGACAAAGATAATTTTTCTAGGAAAGCTGGCACAAAAGAAAGAGGGGAAAAAAAAAAAAAGGAAAAAAGAAAATAACACACCATCACCACCTCCCTCATTCTCTAAGACAGAGGTGAATTTCTTCCAGACTTGAGGGAGAAAGGCTAAGCAAAACCACACAAATGAAAGTAAACAACCACGGAACAGTAGTGCTTGTTGATATTCATGAGGGCACAGCAAATTAAGATGGACTAGCTGTGACAATGAAATTAGAATTATAGATTAATGTCTGTAATTTGACACAATACATCACATTGAATCCCGACTGGGATGGGAATGGCTGAAGATACTGATAGCCCAAGTCCTTCATCTCTTGTAAAAAAGGACTAAAAAGAATCTGCAGGTATCCTTTCAAAAACTCTGTCTATTCATAGAGATATATTCTTTGACTAAGTGTACTAGTATACTTTCTCTATAACTTTGGTAGATGGATATGGGCATATTTTTATTTCTGTCCTTGAAGAATGTTTCTCCAAAACCTGCATAATCTTTTCAAAAAGCATACACTTTTAGATGAACTTCACCTGAACCTCATATATTCTTGTAAAAAAATCAATTTCTAAAACTACTTTTGATCATTTTCCTACTGAAGTAATTCGTGTTCAAGACTCTCCAACACAGTGACATAACAGAACTGGTTTTTTTTGTTAATAGTCTTTGCTGAGCTGGGACACTGACTTTGTTAAAGCCTTTTGTAAGAAAAAAACCCCAAAACCCAACAAACAAAACAACCACTAGGCAGAAGCCAGAACTCTATCTCTGCAGAAAGACAGTGACAAATGGGAGTCCTCTATGCTAAATGACAGTACTATACAGAATCTATAATGCTTTCCAATACATTAGTGAGTGATTGCCCTTGCTTTCCATAATCTACCCTTCCCAAGCAATGACCCTTATGGTATAATCTTAAATGAGAAAGCTTAACCACACCTCAGCCCTAAAACAATGGTCTGATGAACTTTTTTATACTTCTCACAAGTACGCAAAAAGAGAAAAAGAAGAAAAAAAGAAAAAAAGGCAAGTAAATATCCCAACAAACTTTTTTATCTACTTCTAAATATCAGAAAGGTAATGACTAACTGATGATGGAGATAGTTGAAGACCAGTTGTGCAGTTATACACACGCTTTGTCTGGTGGTAAAATCAGTTGATGAGGACCTCACCCCTCTATTCTTCACAGCAGTTCATTGCCAGACGGCTGTGAAAATAAGACTGTTCTAAGTCCACAAACATTAACCAAACAGTGGAGTGGTAGGAGTTAAAAAGCCCAGGTGGGCAGGAGAGGATAACATATAAAAAAATATTTGAGTAACTATTCTCCCAAATAACTAAAATGCAATGTTCCATTAACATGGAGGCAGGACTCAATTTAAGAGGCTGATCAACTGGTTGGTTTCAATCTTGTTTTTCTCCAACCAGAAAATGAG
Source organism: Nestor notabilis (assembly GCF_000696875.1). NCBI lineage: Eukaryota > Metazoa > Chordata > Aves > Psittaciformes > Psittacidae > Nestor > Nestor notabilis. The sequence goes on from NW_009936833.1 coordinate 18,490, forward strand.
ATATTATTAATCTGAAACAGCTGTTCTCAAAATTTATTCATGAAGAATGTCAACAAAGTATGACCATTACCATAACAAGAAACTTAAAAACTGATGCAACACTTAGGACATATTTGCATTGCTACTTGAGCTATAGCTCAACTACATAAGTTAATTGAGGTGCACGTTTTATCACCTAAAATGTGACAACATGTGTGCTAAAGTCACAAGAGCAGCCCTTACAGGTTTTTTTTTTGCAGTTAATAACCCTGCTAAGGTTGAACTCAGTGAGATTATCTTGTGGCAAATCTAAAATGCTTGATTTTCAAAATATCTCCATATAGTTTGTTATATATTTTTTTTCATTTACTACTTCCAGACAATTTATACAGCCTCATTATTAGTGCAGACAGACATACCAATGGGATAGAATTTCCCAGTCTGCAGCTGAGGCTGTTGTACAGAAGATATGAGAAATACTTGTGTTTGAAAGGTAGGTATTCTTCCTGCAAAATCAGCCAGCTATTTGTTATGAATGATAAATTAAGACTAATTTCATTCAAAGATTATGTGACACACATTTTAGACATTGCAAGCTAATTCCTTTCTAATATTTTTGTGGAAAACAAGGGATAAAGAGGTTGCTCTCAATGTGTACTGTGCAAGAGTTAGAGGACATTTTCTTTAACAATCTAATTAACTCAAATGTAAATATTTTTTTTTTTGGTAGTGACCTTGAGCTCCGTATTCTGCTTTTTCAGAGCTTCCACGGTGTAGGAAATTTCTTTCCATGACTCAAGCTTAGCTTTAGCTTGTTCAAGAACCTGCTCAGCTTCTTGTTTAGCTTCTAGCCAATGTGTTGAATCCTTTAACATTTCATGAAGCTGTTGTCTCCGGCTTTGGAGGTGTCCATGCACTTCATCCCACTGGCTCTGTATCTTTTCAACTGGTGAAACACAAAGGGAAAACAAAAGCTAAGTCACTTATTTTTTTTTTTATTATTATTATTTCTTCTAAGGGAGTAAAAAATAATATTCAAATCTTTTTAGAACTGACCATATGGGAAAGCTCTTGTACTTTTAAGCTGCAATTGCAACCAAGTTTAGTTTTACAAAGAACAGATAAACTGTTCGGGGTCACACAGTAAGACACTATGGTACACAGCATGTGTTTCAATGCATATGCAGCCAGAAGTGCCAGGTTCATGCCTCAAAAAGCATTATGAAACAAAATCACATTTGAGAAGAATTATCAGCAATAATTTTTCTTTCTTACCAAACTAACACCAGGCTTAACATCTTCTTAATAAAAGTCCTTTAGGGAATTTAGTAATATTGATTAAAGACTTATTGCAAGGTATAATTAATGGCTATACTTTCTTATTTCATTAAGGCAAATGTTATCAGACTGCAAAGGATAAAAAACTCTCTCATATGTCCATGCTAATCATAAAATAATGATTAGCTTTATCCACTCTCTGAAAGAATGTGATTCGTGGGAACTTGATAATCACTAAAATCACTGATAACAAGTGTTGGTTAGCATCCAGCATCAGGCTCATCCATAGAAGCATAAAAACATCAGAAGACCTAGCTGTCCAAGCATTTTGACCAAGAAAAACCAAGCCAATCAACCAAACAAATAAATTCCACAAAGAATAAAACATGTGCATGGAATTAATATGAATGTATTTATTTATTTATATCCCTGAAGTTAGTCCGCACAAACTACATTCTTAATATTTTCTTGAAGACTGCCTCCCTACACTGAAAATTCATGGGTCTTCTAGGGAGGGGAACGGAGATTCCTAGAGTTCTCAGAAAACAATTAAAATTATCATTGAGCAGTAGTTCCAACCCTGCATCTTTCAGTGCACGCTGAGAACAGTGCAGGCTAAAGACATAAGGGATGAAAAATGCTTCCGCAGTGAAAGAAGACTTCTACCTATCAGTGCTCTTCCTTCTTCCAGAAGGGAGAAAGATCTTTCCATGGACTCAGCTGAAGTTTAGAGAAAGAGAAGAAAACCTTTCAGCAACCCCTGCTCAAGCCCAAGGTGAAAAACTGTAAGTACACACAGCAGCATGTTCAAGTCAAAAGAAATGCAAAAGAAAGTGAGAAACAATTGGAAATACAAAGCACAATCAAAATAAAGCAAAGATAGCCTAAGGGCCAAATACTTAAATTTAATCTGAAAAAAATCTCTCCCCGCCCCCGCCTTTTAGAAAGCTGTATATGAAGGTCACAAAATAGCAACTCACTTCTGTGTCCTGTCTGGATGAGGATTTCTGATGTAAGCTTTAGGGTATATGTGAAGTGACAAAAAGATTGTGGTCTATAGGCAGGGTGAATAACAGAATGGTTCTTGATCTGCTCAAGTAAATTCTCTGTGCTGAGGCTACAGCATGTACCTCAAAGGTTGTGCCGGAGGTCTACCCAGGCACATTCCACAGTGTTGCTGGCATATGGGCTATAGCTGCCACCTGTTTCTTGCAAGTGATTGCTTGAGCTCCTTCCCCCTTAGACTCAGTGTGTTATCTTTTGATTCCTCGCAACCTTGGAGATTTTGGTACACAGCTGGCAAAATTATAACTGTTTATGTCAGCTCTTAATGAAAAAACAAAAACAACAACACCCCCCCCCCGAAAAATACCCTTCAAAAATACTAATACTTTTGTCTTATTGTAAGTTTCTTTGTTCGTGTAGGTGTTGGGGGGACAGGGAATTGAGAGATGAATTAAAAGTCTGTTGCAAAACTACTTCAAAAGAAATATTAATTCCTTACAATAGTTTCATTTAATAAAAAATACTGATATCTCGTATCAACATAAATAAAAATATTTATTGATGGATCTGTTCCATAATGTCTCATGAGGTTTGTATCTACATTATTAGGTAAACCAAAAAGAATTAACATTTTGTTTTCTTGAAACAGTGAGTTACAAAACTCACTTAAAGTACTTCAGTTGGGGATAAACATACTGCGATATCTACATAATTAATCTGGCCTTTCTGAGCTAGAATAGACCAAACAATAGTACTATCTATCTGAGACAAAATATGTAGAGATACTTATTAAAGAGGCCTTTATAATTATGACATTATTTATTTTAAAGTAACATAAAAATCCCTTCATTACTGTGAGTTTACATCTTCTAAATGATGTTCCCATTTGAATGCAGACTATTGGTTGGTTTGTGAATAATAAAAAACTTCAAGCCTCTAAGGCTTAAAATTTGAGAATTTGCTTCCAAAAATGTACCAAAAACCACATTGTAAATCAGTGTCTCTTAAGGATGGATTTTGTTCCTGTGGATATTCTTTAGTGGGATGTTTCCCACAGAAGGAAAGGTATATATCACTTACAGATATATGCCGAACAAAAAAGTTCATAAAATCCAATCTGAGTGTTTATTGTATTAGAACTGACCCCGGCAACCCACGAATTTCTCACCTGCCATTAATGAGTTACTGACTGCAGATGAGAAGGGTCAGAGAATTGCTATTAAATAGTGTTCAACAGTGGAAGACAATTTTTAAAGTATTCTTAACACCATCAGGTTTTTGTGCAAGAGTCCTGGAACATATAAAAGGCTTTCTCTGACTGGGTATTATTAGGAATATGTTTATGAAAATATTTAAGAGTGTTTTATAAGGTAACAATGAGTAAGCTCAGTACAAAGTTCTTTCAAGCTCAGACTCTGCCTATAGCCTTGGAAGGGTTATTTATGTTGTTTGAACTTTATAAAATCCTTATGGTTACAATGAACATATGGGATTCAACACAGGGAAAATTAATTTCTTCTGAAGTCCAAATGACCTTACCTGGAACCAGGATGACAACCCCAGAAAAAAAAAAATCAGTTCTAAACCCATAAAAATAGAGAATCAATGGCATGTGAAGCAATTGTTCCAGAAAAGAATTTGCCCCAATTTTGGAGAACTAAAGAAAAAAACTGATCACTACTTTGATCACTTGTATTTAAGGCCTTCAATAAGTAATAGTCAATAAATTAAAAAAAATAAAGATAACGAGGTAAAAGGCTATTGCAAAAATTACAAAATATTCTGAAGCATAAGAACATTTAGTATGGCTTAAAAATGTAAGCTTTGCCAGGAACAAGTAATGTAACTGTCCTTACTGCACTCTGAATTACAATAGCATATTACTGAGTTCAGATTCTGATCTTTATCTTTTATATACCACTGCACCTACATACTGTGATGAATACATACTGGGAATGCCTAGATAGTCAGAACAAATGTGGCTCCATGTGCACTATTAATATCACTGTAGCACAGAAATATTAAATAATTAGTAACAATGACAAAAGCCTTTTTTCCCCATAGTTCAGTAGTTTCTGAAGCAACTCAGTTTACATTGTTCATTACAGCTAAATCCTGTGCCTTCTCCATTTCAGAGAGTAATCTCTTTTTTAATGTGGCACTTCACCTCTATACCCAGTTTTCTCTCTCCCCCTCTGTCCCACCCCACCCCCCCAAGCTTGGCAACAGCATAAGATCTTTATTATAATAATCAGTATTTGAAATTATCTCAATAGGATTAATAAAAAATATTTGACAATAAACAAATCAAAAACAAGAAAACCAAAATACATAAACAGGTTATATCCTGAAGTGAAACCCAAAGCCTAATCACAGTGTTCCAGGCAGAAGTCCTCATTGTACTTCATTTACGTAAGTTTTGCTCTTGCTTACTGGAAAGTGTCCCAGCATGGCTCCAACTGCTCCCAGTCCAACACTCTCAAATGAATAATTTAGGGCATGGTGAGATTCTACCAGTATGTAATTTCAAGGTTGCTATTCAATTTCTCTTTTTCATTACTACTATTCACTAACTTCTCAATAGTGATTATATCACTAAGATAGACAAAGGAATTTCTGCTGGACTGACCACAGATTTAGTAAGTTATTAGAAGCAATAACAAAGCAGCCAAACAGAAGATAACTGCTTTTCAATCTGGTTATCATTGATTTAGTACACTGAGGGAAGAACAATGTCAGTGAAGGAGACTGCTGGCTTAAAATTCAGTTCTGTTTATTATTATATTACTGTGTTTTTTTCATAGTCTAGGTATTCTAGAGAAACAAAACCAAAAATACATTTCTTTTTCTTTGTTAAGAGTTCATATCATTGGTAAGACAAATATAACTCTTCACTGAGTTTACTCTCTCTGTTTATAACATAACAGCACTGGAAAGAATAGAAGAGGAGTCTGAGAAGAAGCTGTCAGACACAGGAGAAATCATGCAGCCTTTAAACATTGGGGCAGCACATAATGGTTGTCACTGGTAAATAGAATGAAAACATCATGTTATTAGAAATATATATAACTTAGCTTATGCAAATATGAAAAAAGCAATCATTCCATGCCATTTTGGTAAGTCCATTGAATTCAGTACATACTCCAAAAAAAAGCCCCAAAACTGCACAAGTAAATAAACAGCAACAGAATTTGTAACATAGAAAACCTCCACTTCCCCTGGGTAAGCTTTCTTTCCTTGTCCAACAAATTGCCTAAACTGCACTCATTTTGCTCTGTAGGACAGTGCTTTTCAAAAGCATTATTGTCAATATGTTGATATTTTCCTATAAAAGTAATTTTTTCACTGTAGGTTCATAGATTTGAAGACTAGAAGGACTAACATAATCTGACCTGCTGAGAGTATAACTGAAGAACAGCAGAATTCTGGACAGTTATAATTCACGTTACCAAAAGAAGCTGCTGATACACTGATATTCTTTAGCTGTAAAATGAAAATAATTTTATATGAATCTTTGAGTGTTTCAATTTACTTATAACTTGCAACAACGATCATGATGAAAAGACGCATCGAGCTTGAAATCTAGCCAATTCTGAAAAATGACTTATGAATAGTTTCATATTTTTGTCATAATCTCTTGAATCTTAAGAGTTTTCCCCCTCTCCCCTCCTTTGTAGCAATATGAAATACCCAAGGCATTGAAAGAAAAGAGTAACTGAGCTCTTCATTCCTAGAGTAGCCTTTAAACACTGGGGCAGCACAGAATGGCTGTTACTGGTGAATAGAATTAAAACATCAAGAAAACATTTTACATCCTCTGACAATTATGACAACTGAATTTGTCAATGTTAGGCATAACCAGTTAAGAAACTGGTGGGTGAGGTTGTTGTACTGCATTCACAAAATCTTGCTACAGAGCTGGATACAGCCCTGTCCTGAGTGTGGTTTGCATCGTCACAGGGCTGCAAGCACAATGCTTCAAATGACAGTGCATGTACCAGCCACCACCAGAAGCAGAAGAGAGCAAGACACTGTAATATGCAGAGCTAAACTGAGTACCTAGAGATTGTAATATTAGCAAATGATGACAACATAAAAGCTGTAGATTTTTGGAATGGACAGGTTAAAACCAGCCCAAGGCCAGCACTGGAAGCATACTACCACAGCTTCAAAGGTGTAAATACAAGATTTTTTTTAATCATATGCTATCCTGAAAATTATTCCTATATCTCCCTAGAGATTACTTCTACATCTCCCTAGAGTTTAAACCATTTACAAAGTTATTTTCAAAGATAAGTACATATTTTAAGTTTCAACTGAGTAGTCCATCAGGTTGGAGTAATTTCTGTTGGAGTTGCAGCCCCATAATATGCTTTTCTTTGAATCTTCTGGATAGTTAATTGTTCTGTATCTCATCTTACTCCATATACTTTAATTTATACATTTACCCACATAAGGTTTAGTTTAGTTAAACTTTTGTGGCTGTATAGAACACTAGTTTTTCCAATCCTAAAAATTTTAAGTGTGTCTTACTAAACAGTGAACAGGTTTTCTGAGAGGCATGATGGAGAAACTAGAAAATACAGATTTAAACAGAAATATACTAGGTTACTGCACCTTTTTTACACTTTTCCCTTTCTTCCTAACTATAGTAAACAGTACCATTTCCCACATAATAGGGATAGACAAATTATGAGGGAAAAGAAATGTTTTTCATAGGAGTACAAGACTATTCTGAAGGCACAAGAACCATGTGCTACATGCAAGGTTTTCTGATGCTTTCCAGTTTTTGCTCAGTTTTCTGTAAATTATGTGAATGGAATGACAGTTAAAACACCACTTAAGCTTTGTCTTATCTTTTGGTTACCTTGCCTTTCATTATTGAATTGTTCTAAGCAAAAAAAAACCAAAAAAAACAAAAAAAACTTTTTTTTTTTTTCACCCTACATAAAGGATTCATCTGAAGTTCTCCATTTGTCAGTTATTTTTTGCTGAAAGTGCTCTACCTTCTCTACTTTTGCCTTTCAGAACAGGAGATATCTGGCCTGAGTCTTATTCTTCAAGAAAGAATCACTTTCATAAAGTCTGTCATACAACATCCCTTGACAAAAGGATGTCAGCACTGTTCTTAAAAACAATCATGAATCTGTGAGAGACTAGTCTAGGGAGAACACTTGTATAGTAGATGCAGAGTCAAACAAGGGTAAGTTTAGAACATTTATTTTCTAAATCCTGAAGTGCTTAAGTTTACAGGAACAGTTATAACATCTACTAAGTTGCTGCCTGTAGGCTATCATTATGGAGTGGAGCTGGATAGGACAGAACACACAGCAGCGAACAGTTGGAGACAGCCTACTCAATAGTTTATGCTTCATCTGTCCTTTATGTTTTCCTGTAAAGCAGTATTTCTCTTAACCTTTTTCAGAGGCTTATAGAAGTCATACTTCTTAAACAATGACCTTAGAAAGTTGTGGCAACACTTTAACTAAATATGGAAGAAGAGTAATAATGTGTCATCTAAGATATTTTATACATTCCTTTGACATCAGTAATGTGATGAGAGGATTTTGCCAATAAGTCCCAAATTAATGGTGAGGTGGCAACTGAGAATATCTAGCTTATTGTGAAGAATGTCATTTATGCTAATAAGATGTCAAATGTAGCTTTTATGCACTATTAAGGTATTTATAGAAATATTATTCCTTATCATGTATGTATCGCAATGCATAACAACAGATTTTGAAAAATGTATTTATAGAAATTAAGCTGCATATAATCAAGTGAAAGAATAATACCTAGGAAGGAAGGAAGGAAGGAAGGAAGCAAGGGAGGAAGGAAGGAAGGAAGAAACCGTAAACCTGTATACTACTGTGCAGTATTCTAGTTTCAAAGACCAGATGAAAGATATTACCAGGAAGGAGTGCTCACTTGTCTTTCTGGCATGATGAAGAGCAACGAAAATGTACCTGAAAGACCTGTTAAGGCATGAAAGCCCTGGGAAGAAGAATGTTAGCTTCCTTGAATTCTCAGAGGCTAAGAAAGACAGTTAATAAGAGAGAGCGCAACAGATTTAAATGTTGTTCTTTAAAAAAAAACCACACACACTTACAAACTCATTTTGTAGTTTGGTACTTTTGGGGGGCAATTATTTCCAACTATTGCAACTCTATGATATAATTTTGTTTTGTTTCACTAGGGTAAGCCTATTTTTCTTTTATCTAAAAATCACTGCCATATGATCAAGCTAATGAAGGTCACTCTATTCCTTTGCAAGTGTCTGATCAAACAGAATGAACTGAAAACTGTCAAGTGGTTTCCACTAGGCACCAAGTGAATAATGCTTTGACACCCTGAAGCATGCTTTATATCTTCCTACATGGAGTGGGAGTTAGAGACCAGACTAAGATGGTAACACATCTAAAGAAATCAGTTTCTTTTAACAGGCAAAAGCAACTTCTGTGACCGAGCACTGAGAAGGGCATGCAAGAGCTTATTATTTGGAAAACAGGTCCTTCAGAAAGCGTTCACAAGTTTGTCAGGTTTTTATAGAAGTATTCATGTATATAATATCACCTCTCAAATGAAGTTTTCACAATGATTTTTTTCACTAAATGAAAAAGGGAACTGATTATGGTATGTACGATGTGGAAGAGAATTTGCCTTGCATTTTAATATGTTATACATTCTGTAAAATTTTGATGTGACAAATAAACACTTATCTCAAGGAGAAATAAGATTCTTCAGAATCGGTATGAAATAGGTAACAAACCTAACTGTAGTCTTGTTAGAGGCCTACGGAAACAAATATATGCATATGCATGTATACACAAGTATTGACTAGGCAGATGGACAGACAGATTAGAGATAAGCTTCTGATATCTCTCTATATAGCCGCCTGAGCCTTAAGAAGTAGAGCAGGACATTTATGGAGCAATGGACTACTGCAGTCAGTCCCACTGCTCAGGCAGGATACAGAATCAGCTGTGATTCATCAATGACCCCAGGAGCAGGACTGATATGGACAAGCCCTCAGAAGTTATTTATTTATTTATTTAAAAGACTCTCATATTTGGATAATCTCAAAATACAATTTTGTAGTAACATTGTACGAACTGGAAAAACGATTTGTTTTATCAATTTCCTTTGTTGTATGTACAAAATAGCTATTGCATTGTTGAATTTAGGTACTTTCTTAAGTATTCATCATATAATTATGAAGACTTACATTAGATTTAGGAATTATATTTAGACTGATGGAAGGTACCCAAGATGAAGCCACAGGATTAAGGCTAATCTGATTAATAAAATGGGTGAATACAAAAGTAATCCTATCCTTTCAGGTTTAGATTTATAGAAAACTTTTCAAAGAACTTTACAGGAAAAAATCATTAACTTCTGTCTTTCTTAGTATTATAAAAATTAATTAGAAGAGACTAGGTATTTAAGTATTTATCTTTGTCCAAATGTCTGGTATAATTTAAAATCATGAAACTAATTTCTGTTCATGGATGATAGCTTTTGTAATAATCAACCTACTTACAAAATACTTAAGAAAACTCCCCCTCCCCCCCCCGAAGAAATGACTTTGTGCCTGTATTTAAAAATGGGACATTAAATTAGTGAAATGATATTCTACTTTCTCTAAACATAAACAAGAATGCTATTAGCATTATTAAAGTATATCAGCTTTCATATACTAATGCTTTCATTGACTTCCATACTTACTGATGCAGAAACACAATGGTAGGTCTGTCAGTTTAAGTCCTGAAATGTAAATTCATTACCTACCTAATGAAGCATACAAACTATGTATTTCAGAATTCTTAGTACCAGATAACTTTGTATTGCCATCATACATTCATATTTACACCATATATTTTTAATGTCATCAGCCTACTAACTCCTGAGTTTAGGCTAAGACTTGCTTTACAAATGTATCTGCATTTGTTAATCTCTACACTGTTTTGCTTTGGTTTTGATTTAATAGATCCAGCTCTGACTGTATGGAAAAGACTGTGGGAGATCTTAGTGTACCAAAATACCTAGAAAATTAAGATGGACTTTGGAATTCTGCAAATGTGTGAATATCAGGCTCCAAGTTACTGAAGCAAATTTTGTATACTGTTTATATTTCTGTTTTATTCTTCAAGAAGCAGAATTTCTTCAGGCAAACCTCCACTTCCCGCAAAAGCTATAAAATCAAAATTCAAAATTCAAAGTCTGCAACTGGCTTTGATTCATTTTACAATGGATAAACAAAATCTCTTCCTTCTGTTATTTCGCATTAAATATTATATGAGCTATACAATAGTATCATCAAAAATCTAAGCTTTTGTTTCTATAACTTTCAAGGTCCAAATCCTTACCACTGTAATACTTACTAATTAAGCTGCATCTGCAAGGGTAAACTGGCACACTTTGTGAAATGGCCAGTAAGTGACACAGTGGCTCCCATTTGTAGGTCTTAACTCTGAGACCATCTGCTAGGCTACAGTTATTCTTTATGGTATTCCATGGCTGGGAATTATGAGCACAGACTATCATGAAGCTTTTGCTGTACCTCTTCTGACAATGCCAGATCTGCACAGTGATTCAACTGCTTTACCTCCACAGCATGCACCTCTCTCTGGAGGTCAGCTGGGAGACAACTATAGAGCTCCCTTCACTCATCTAGGAAACAGTCACAGAACTCAGGGTGCTGGGAACAATATTGAGCTTAGCTCAGTGGATGAACCAAAAAACGCCCCCCATGTATCAGAAAACCCCATGGGCCAAAATCAAAACATCATAGCTTTGATTTTTATTTTTGCTTTTGAAAGCAAAGAAAGCTTCCAAATGATTTCAAGGCAGAGAAGTAAAAGTTTTTCTTTTTAAAATAATTCTATATTCAACTTTAAGCATGACTTTCAGGCATTTTCTATCTGAACTGACTTAACTCAAAAAATTTGTTATTTCAAAAAACTGTTATTTCAGAAAACTGTATCAATTTGTTCTATTTACAGATTACCAATTTCATAATCACAGAATCATAGAATGGTTTGGGTTGGAAGGGATCATCTAGTCCAAAACCCCCTGCCATTGGCAGAGACACCTCCCACTAGACCAGTTGCTCAGAGACCCATCCATCTTGGCCTTGAACACTGCCAGAGATGGGGCAGCCACAGCTTCTTTGGGCAACCTGTGCCAGTGCCTCACCACCCTCACAGTGAAGAATTTCTTCCTTATATCTAATGTAAATCTCCCCTCTCTTAGTTTAAAGCTATTCCCCCTTGTCTTGTCACTACATGCCCTAGTAAAAAATTATGATCCAGATTTCCTGCAGCCCTCTTTAGGTACTGGAAGCTGCTCTGTGGTCTCCCCAGAGCCTTTTCTTCTCCAGGCTGAACAAGCCCAACTCTTTCAGCCTGTCTTCATATGAGAGGTGCTCCAGCCCTCTGATCATCTTCATGGCCCTCCTCTGGACCCACTTTAATAGGTCCATGTCTTTCTTGTACTAGGGACCCCAGAGCTGGATGAAGTATTGAATAATGTAGTGAAATATAAGATATACAGCTTCCTCCATTTCAGGACAGCTGACTAGAAATTCTAGCAGACAGAAGCTTATATACTCAAAATAGAGCAACTTTTACAGAACAGATCATGTATTGTACCTGTGATTTGGGTAAAATAGTTACTTCTCTTACAACGATCTTTGTGATAGGAGAAAAGCATTAGATATCACAACACTGTAAATTAAAGACTGTATTTCTGGCCAAGACAAAAACTATTTTTTTTTTTTATTTTTATTTTTTTTAGATTTACAGTTACACCAGTGGTAAGAGTGCTTTAATATTGAACTAAGTATTTCCAAAGGTGAGTTAATTCCTCGGGGCTATTGCTTTTATTTCGCATTGACATTTCAACGTCTTACACCTCATTCTGCTTTCCCTCTCACATTTGTACCTACTTTCTACATACTCCAGAAAATGCTATCAGTCTGATATGGGTTAATCCACATTTTTTGATGCACAGAAAGATGACCTTATGTGCTTCAAAGTAAATATCCAACATAGTCAACTAAGGAAGTAACACACACTGCAGAAATTTTTCTTCTGAAACTTTTAAAACATTTAAACATTCTGAGTATTTTGAGCATTCTCTGTGTTGCCATACTGCTCCACATTTTTTATTTATTTATTTATTTATTTTTACTAAGGGCTGATTAGAAAATGAAGGGCCTATTATAGAAATGCTGATACATGAACTACTGAAGGAGTACAGCTCTGCAAGCATAGCGGCATGTAAGAAAAAAGGTAACATGTCTTTTCCTCTTTTTAATTCACAGAACTAGTTCCCAAGGTCACATGAACTGGGTCCCAAGTGATGGAGCCTGGTATGACATACACATATTTGGGTTTCTTAATAACTAAAAAAGCTCTATAAATTATAGCAGTATTTTATAAATAAACCCCCCTACAAAAAACCAACATGCCATATCTGTCATCTTAGTCCACTATTTTAGCTGACTAATAAAAAAAAATAAAAATTGCCAATTACATCAACCTTGAAAAAAAGAAAGACATGAGAACCTGCCTTTTACTGTGTTTTTGGTTTGATAAGGTGCTCGTTTTGTGGTCTTTTGTATTTTTATGTTCTAATCAGAAGTCTGTGCTTCTTTGTTCATATTCTTTGTTACTTCAACACAGATCATAACATTCATGAGACTCATGAGACGTTAAATGGACTAAACTTAATCAATGTTAGACAAACCAACACACTTCAAAGTAATTACTCTGATACAGCTGAAACTCAGCAAATTTTGAACCTAACACACTACAGCATTAGACTTGGCATTAGGAAGCAGAGCTCAACATCCTGCTTGCATGAAAATGCATAAAATGGAGCAAAGAAAATGTAGCCAAAGAACAGACTCAACCATTAGAGAATCACACAGAATCACAAAATCATTAGGGTTGGAAGGGACCTCTTGAGATCATCCAGCCCAACCCCCCTGCCAAGGCAGGGTCACCTAAAGCAAGTTACATAGGAACATGCTCAGGTGGGTTTTGTATGTCTCCAGGGAGGAAGACTCCATGACCTCCCAGAGCAGGCTGTTCCAGTGCTCTCCCACCCTCAACATAAAGAAGTTCTTACTCATGTTGAGAAACTTCTTTTGCCATCTTTCTTAATATAATGTTGCAGTGAAGAAAGACAAATGTTGAAAGAGCAAACATTCAGAGAGAATCATAATACTGGAAATGTAATGAATATTCTGCAAAATTATTATAGCTCCTAATCTGAAATACTGCGCTCATTTCTACAGTTAAGATACAGCAGACATAAACACAGTCTGACACCTCCAGGAAAAACTTCCATGGCACAGACGTTTCCTCCGCTGTATGCAGGTTCCCGTCCAATTAAAGTATAATGAAAGAAAAACTTCTAAATAGTCTGCTTCAGGCTTTAAGATCCATCAAGCACAGATGCCACCACTTTCTCACCATGCATCAATCAGACCGTTCAACATCTACTCTGCTGTTACACAGCTAGGGATTGCCCTCTTATGGGTCACTGTCTCACCTACCATGCAATAAGCCTGCTGATAAGAGAGAGGAAATATGAGCAGCTAATCCTCAGAACTTTTATATTATTTCCCCTTCACTCCCTTTTTGCCATGATAAAGGCTGACACAATTCTATGAACACTGCTACCCACTAAATACGGATAATAAAATTAAATTCTTTGAATTATCTACAGTATTTCTTAAGTCATCACAATAATGATTTGATATACTTAAGAAAATGAAACCATCAGCTGAGGCAACCACCCTCCAAAGTCTTAGGACCTCTCTCACACAGACTAAGCTGGTATTTACTCAGGTTGGACTTGCAAAGGGGCTTTGGGGCTGTACAGAACACTCTCTTTGTTACTGGTTTATTTCCAACTCAAGCAAAAGTAAAACCATGATAAATTTATATTAAGGATAGCCAAAGTAAAATCCATAGGCCAAATATATTCCAGGGTGCTTAACTTGATTGTCTGAGAATAACTGCAGGTTCCAATACATGTTCTTTGTGTACTGCATTCATTTTAGAAAAAGAGATAGGACACAATGTACACCAAAATCTGCATTTGCCTGATATCACTGATTATGTGGGACCTAAATTTAGCTTGTAATCCCTTCAGAGCAGGACCTTTGTTTCCTGTTTGCTCTGTAATTATTACAGAAAATTATGTTCTGGCATAAATGAATATATACTGTTCTGACACAGTTTTTCAAATAAGTGTGGACATTACATGTTGCCCATCAAACTCTGGATAAAATGTCAGTGGACAAGTAATTTGATCACATTCTGAAAACTTCATTTCTGAACAATTCCCTTTTTATTTCCTTTTATTTTCATTTTGAGTAATTTCTTGCAACATAACTCTTCCGTTTGCATCATCATGGATAAAAATTAAATAAAATGGATATTATTACTGTTTATATGTCTGCTTCTAGTCAAATTTACAATGTTCTGTGAAGCTATTATTTCTAATGCAGTACTACCTTGAAACACTGGCCAAAACAGAAAAGACTTAGGCTTGTCATATTCAAACAAAATAGGTCAAAACCCCTAATCTTCTGAACACGTATGGCAGGCAAAGGCTGGGGGTTAAGACATATTATCCCACCTTATCTAAGTAAAGAACTGAACATACGTAATTAAGACTTTTTTGGAATTGCAAAGGAAGTCTATAGCAGATCTGGAAATTATCAAGATCATCCTCACTTCTGATGATGCAGGAAGTTTGCTTTTATTGTATTTTCATTGGTTCCTAAAGGCAAAAATAAACCCAAACCTATAAGCTATCACACAACTGACCTTAGGCATAAGTGTTTGACAGGGGACTTCCAACCAGGAAGAAAAATAAAGAAAGGCAAATATTGCTTGGAAGCAGTCATATAGTTGTAAGGAAGGAATAAAAAATCCCACTTGCTTTGCTGTGCTAGCCTACATTACCAGAAGGCTGCCTCAGTCTTTGCAAGCATTCTCTCTCTACATTCCATCATGTGCATGAGGCTTTATATTCATCCTAGTAAACAGTAAAAACATAGCTAAAATCCAGATAGATTAATATTAAAAACTGACTGAACTTCAATATTTAAAAGATCAATTAAAATAAAATTCTTAAAGCTATTAACTAAAAAACCCCCACCAAAACTGTACATAAAGAGAGTGAAAACTAGGAAGATGATGAGGCTTTTGGGGATAAGCAGGGTGCTTTTGTGAAAAATGGAGCTTTATAGCTGTCTTAAAGATAAAAGGAAATGCATCCAAACTATATGATGCAATACTTTTGAGACTTCCAGACTTCAATTGTGTGAAGTAGTCCTAGCATTTAGCAAGTAATAGAAACCTGTCTAAAAAAAGAGAAAAAAAAACCAAAACCCTAAACCACCAACAAAAAACCGCTCAACATGATCTTGAGCAGCTACACACACACAGATTTTAAGGTTAGACAGTAATTTTATTGATTTCCTAAATGGACCTCATATGAACACAGCGATGGAATTTCAACAGTAGATAGAGAATTTAAATTGCTTATAAAAAGAGTCTTTAACTTTGAAAAAAAAATTCTTCAAGTACAGAATGCTAGTACAGTTATAAATAATAAGCAGTTGTTCCCCTCTCACTTTTGGAGCTTGTTCATTTTGGGTATTTACTTGCAATGGAGATGGGCTACAAGTATGGTATAACTGGTCTAAATATTTTTAATGGCAAATTATTAATACTACTCCTTTTAATGTAGAAAATTGAGTCTTCCTGGTTTTACTCAAAGAGAAAAAAAATTCCTCCTGCTTATCTGGCTACTACATAAGTTAATAGAATGTTCTTCTGTCACTGACAAGATGTAAATCAAACCTCTTCAGCATTTATTATTTTCGTATTTTAAAGTATTACATATAAATGTTAGTTAACATTTTGTAAAATGAGACTGAATCCAATTTTTAAATCCAATGTAATTACATCCAGATTTTTTGCTGTAACACTGTAAATAGGAAGTCTCACATTAGAGGCTGGTAAATATGTTGAAAACTCTAAAATAACTCAGTGCTTGCTTTCTTGAAGAACTGCAAATTCTTTACAGCTTTAGTCAGTTAAATGTTTCAAAAAATTATGTTAGCACTTCTTTAATTGTTTAAGATATGAAAGAAAGACTTTGTTTCCTGAGAAGTACTCTCAATTCACTTCATATTTGCATACTATTGAATTCTTAAATATTCTTCAAAAGGACATAGAACTAACAATTTCAGAGACAACAGAATAAATTAATAGGATCTGCAATCTCATTGTGTGTGGCAGACACTTCTCTTCCCTTTACATTTTGCTTACAATACTTTTGCACTTAAATTTGCTCCTTTCTGAAGTTACTGAAACACTGGTCTTGTTAAACTAAAAAAAAAATATATATATATATGCATGCAGATTTTTATGTGTTAGAGGTTTCTGCAAAGACTTTAGGAACAAAGGCAAGTAGTTAAGTGAAAACAGTCTGTTAAAATATTACTACTAATGAGCATAAAGAAGGAAAATATGCCCCTAACACTATTCATAGGACTTACCATAGTAGGGGAGCAGACAGTAGTACCTGGGTAAAGGAATTGCCTGCTGATGGGCTGTAAATAAGACATTCTGTCGTTTCATATCTGCTCATGGTTCTGGGCAACAGTTACTTTCACCTAATTGCTGACTGGGTAGGTTGAAGGAGGCTGCAGATTTATATGCTTTGGCTGTTTCACTAAAATCACTTCTAGCACCTCAGTCTCCAAGCATTTTAAGAACAGCAGAGTAAATTACAGGATATTAAATAGACTTGGATTTTCTTGATACTATCAATTAGAAGAATTCTTTTTGTCTGTATTCTGACTGACCACCTGTATTGATTAGCTTCGTCCCTAAATTCATGTACCCAGGGTTACATCATACAATAATATATATCCTGTTAGTGTTAAGCATCCCCCTACCAAACCATGTTTTCCTTATTCACAGTGTGGTTTTGTTGTTTTCATTTTATTTTGTTTTTTGGATTTTGTTTTTGTTTTTTGGGGGCCTAGTCAAAATTATTTAAAGGCTTTTAAAATTTTTTTCTTTTACATCACTCTTTCTGAAAGGTCTTTTCCTGCAGCAGAGCCTTACACGCCTCCATGGAATATCTTTGCTGGTCACAAGCTCATAATTAGCAGAGAACTCACTTTGTGGTCACATATTCCCGATGGGAGGTTTGGTCAACCATTCGGCTCATCTAGCTCTTTTGGAGTATAGATGACAAAATGTTAGTAACAGGTATGATTTGGGCAAAATTAAGTGCCTCTGCCCAACACAATGATTCAGGGTGCCTGTTCTCCAACACAGACTGATTTCTAGGAACATAAAAAGTAGAATAATGTTCTTATTTAGAAGTACCGAGTCTAGAACTAGCCAGCTAAGTTCCACCTAAATTACCACACAACACAACGTTTAGTAATTATCTTACTCCCTTCACAGGATTGAAAAGCTAAGTAAGCTCTCAGCAAGCCACCAGCAATGATATTATCTAATACATTTAAGCAGCTTTGGGGCTACAAAAGAAATCCATGCCACTTTTCCTCAAGGATATAGCAAGAAAGGAAGGACACCTTGTAGTCTCACAGCCTTTTTGGGAGCACTTTGACACCTGGAGTAGGCAGTTTAGGTCTTGCCCTTTGTCCACTGAGCCATATGCTTCAATATATATATAGCCTGAGAAGTGATATAACTGTAATTTTGTGATCATTCAGCCATTTCTGGGGCGTGTTATTTCCTGTTCTTAAAGGGCAACTCTCCCCAGTGATCCAAAATAACTTCTTACTCCTTCTTAAAATGTCCCATAACTTTCTTACAAATCCTGTAGCAGCAAATCTGTACCAAGGCACTGGTTTCAAATGAGGTACTTGGTAACATGCTATCACTTTCAGAGCTATAGTTTCATCTTGCTATTGACATTTCTTTCACAACAAATGGTTTTCCCTTCTGTTTGTTTCCATGGCATAGAGTCCTCACAGGAAAAAACAAGGTTTAAGCTGTAAAGTTGCAGTCAATGGCTCAGTGTTCAACTGGAGCTGCATAACAAGTGGTGTCCCTCAGAGTTCAGTGTTGGGACTGATCTTGTTCAACATCTTTGTCAGTGACATGGACAGTGGGATTGAGTGCGCCCTCAGCAAGTTTGCCAATGACACCTAGTTATGTGGTTTGGTTGATACCCTGGAGGGAAGGGATGCCATCCAGAGGGACCTTGACACGCTTGTGAGGTGGGGTGATGCCAACCTCATGAAGTTCAACCAAGCCAAGTGCAAGGTCCTACATCTGGGTTGGGGCAATCCCAGGCACAGCTACAGGTTGGGTGGAGGAGATTCAAAGCAGACCTGTGGAAAAGGACTTGAGGGTGGTGGTTGATAAGAAACTGAACATGAGCCAGCAGTGTGTGCTCACAGCCCAGAAAGCCAACCGTATCCTGGGCTGTATCAAAAGAAGCATGACCAGCAGGTGAAAGGAGGTGATCCTGCCCCTCTACTCTGCTCTTGTGAGGCCTCACTTGGAGCACTGTGTACAGTTCTGGTGTCTTCAATATAAAAAGGACATGGAGCTGTTGGAGCAAGCCCAGAGGAGGGCCACGAGGATGATAAGAGGGCTGGAGCACCTCCTGTGTGAAGAGAGGCTGAGAAAGTTGGGGCTGTTCAGCCTGGAGAACAGAAGGCTGTGTGGAGGCCTCATAGCAGCCTTCCAGTATCTGACAGGGGCCTACAAGGATGCTGGGGAGGGACTCTTCATTAGGGACTGTAGTGGTAGGACAAGGGGTAACGGGTTCAAAGTAAAACAGGGGAAGTTCAGGTTAGCTATAAGGAAGAAGTTCTTCACAGTGAGGGTGGTGAAGCACTGGAACAGGTTGCCTGAAGAAGTGGTAAATGGGGGGTGTTCAAGGCCAGGTTGAACAGAGTCTTGGGTGACACAGTCTACATGTGAGCATCCCTGCCAGTGGCAGGGGGGGTGGGACTAGATGATCTTAAGGTCCTTTCCAACCCTAACTATTCTATGATTCTATGATCTTTATGACGTAGAAAAGGTACTCAGGTTCTTGAAAATTCCTTGCAATATGTGGAATCCAGTGAATAGAATAATGGGGTTTATTCAATAATTCAGCTTAAAAATATCAAGTGACTGGGCAAACTGTATACAAGTACAGTTTTCTCTTACACTTTTCCTTCACAGTCTTGGTAACTACAAGTTTTGCTGCTGGATGACAAATTCCAGATTGTATGATTTTTTTTTTTTTTCAAGTGGTAAAACCTTTATTTGCATTCAATAGCTCTAAGAGAAAACTGCACGGATGGTAGCACCATGGAGATGACTGATGACAAGAATGATGACAAGAACAACAATACAGCTGCAATTCGCTGTGGAGTTTCCATACATTCTGTAGTGAAAGTGATGACGAGTTGATGATTTTGCAATAAAACTGTCAAATACAGCAAGCTATTCAATAAAGGCTATTTTATGAGGTGTCAGAGAGAGATTCAGATTCTTTTCAGACTAGCTGAAGTGCAGGTCTCCTAACAACCAATTATAACATATGGCTTTTGTTTTTTTAAAAAGAAACAAGAAA
Organism: Nestor notabilis; assembly: GCF_000696875.1. Classification (NCBI taxonomy): domain Eukaryota; kingdom Metazoa; phylum Chordata; class Aves; order Psittaciformes; family Psittacidae; genus Nestor; species Nestor notabilis. The sequence continues at coordinate 38,395 of NW_009936833.1, forward strand.
CCCAAAACAGAAAACCAAAATAACTCTTCTGAAGGCATCCTCTGTAAGTTATTCATACATTTGTGGACTTGGTTTTAAAAACTGTCAAGTAAAATTTAAAAATTAATCTTTAGGTCCCAATGTGTAATTCTTGATCAAAATAGTCTTTATTAAAATGCTTGTATTTATTGCTATTATTTACGTATTTAAGATAATAGAACTTAATTAACCTCTCAATTGATATTTTGACAGTTCACTACATTTCACACTCTTGCTGAAGAAAGATGTGTGTTACTTTGGCTTGTTGTCATCTTGAAAGAGAGATTCTTTGGTTAGTAAAAGATTATTTCTTCACAATTCTATAAATATTCATTTTCTTACCTCATCTATCACTTACACAGCCAGAAACCACATTACAAAATTGGGATGTAAATTGCTAGCAAAGTAAAACAGCAGAAAGGTTATTCACCATTACCTTTTGCATGTGTGTGAACACAGCAGTAGGAAGGCCCGCTATGTAAATTTCTTACATTTCCAGGATCTAGCAAGATCTAACATAGACTTTGTAATTACTTTGGTATTTCTGATTCTAAGACTATAATTTTGTTTTTATTATCTTTCAGTATATTTCTATATTGAGTTGTTACTGGTTTTATGTATTTTATACATAGGAACTGATGGATAATAAAAGGAATTTTCAAAGTTTAATTACTTTATCATATTCAAAGTTGCATATAAACTCATTCAATTTAAAGAAATAACATTTCCATCAGCAGTAAACCAAAGCGTTTTGGAGTTGCGATGCATTTTGTAGAGAAAAACATTATTGTAGAGCATATGGTTCTGTTAGAATAGAATGCTTTATCAAGGACATTAAAAGAGCAGAAAGATATCTTGCTTTTCCCAGAACTTTTCCTCAAGAATAAATGTAATTATTGTTCTTATGTATTCTCTAATGTATAAGTTGTAAACAAACTATGATTTACATAAATAAACAAAGATTTAAATATAATGTTATGTAAATATAACACAAGCTTTACTTTATAGAGCCAAGTTCTTTTTATGTAGCAAAGCTTCAGCAATTTCATACAGATAAAGAAGTAAGAGTGGGGGGGAAAAGTTCAAAATAAATAATTCAATTTTATAAGCTTATTTTAGTTTATTTTTCCTATTTTTAATTTCCTAAAGAAAGACTAAACCTATGTAATACTTATCATCATTGACTTCATTCACTTTTCTGCAACTCTTCATAAAGATTCTCTAACAAATGTCTTTTGATTTGCTTGATTTTGTATAAAATATTTACCTTTTTTGGTTTTATAAATACATTTTAAAGGCAGTAATGGTTTCTAAGTATAACTCAAAGTTTGACTTTACAGAGCATAATATATATATTTCTGCAAGCAGAATTACTTGAGAGTTACCAATGTTAGCACAGAAGGCATAACTTTCAGGACTTTAATTCCAGATGATGGCACACTAACCCATCCTGTGACCCAGAATACAGCTATCTTACAGAGTAGCTACAAGTCTCATTTAGTATTTATAATAGAGCTGTCCTGTGACATTGGCCAGATGATTATGTAGGGTTTTTTTTACTATCACCTTAATAGCAAACAACAATTAACAACATATTCTTACAAATTAACTCATGTTTTCAGCTTTTTACTTCTCAAAGGATGAATTCCTGTGCTTCAGTCTGGGAAGAGGTAGTGCATCAGATATCGTTGAGTCTCTGTTCCTATGTGACAGACCAGCCCTGCATTCCCTCTCCTTCCTGATGGAATATAATGGCTTTGGCACCTGATAGCGTGACATTACAGAAGGCTGAGTGTGAGAAAGGTACACAGCTGCTGCAAAGGAGCACAAGTGGTACAGTGCTCAGGTCATGAAATTGAATAGACTGAATGATTACTCACAACTGCTAAGACATAACCACAGTAACCTATTTGTATTTATGAAGAGGGAAAAAACCCCACAGCAAATGGGAAACAGCCTGTGGGTGAGATAGTCAGGGAGGACTTGCAGCAGGACTGTGGTGCAAGGTCCACGTATAAAGAAGAGGGTGTTCTCTAGAGCTGTGGGGAACACAGAGGCCTTAGCAACTGAAGAACATTCTCTAGTCCAGAGTTCAGCTCTGGCTGCAAGCAAGATTCCCAGAGAGGGACCTGGGGCAACACAATGGATGCAGTAGGCTCGGCTCAGCATGTAAAGCAAAGCAAAGCAAGTGCGCTAGGTGAGAGCACTGTGAAGCACAGCAGGCTTCGGAAGAGTTTTGTTGGGGAGGACATGGTTCGAGAACCCCAGCTGTGCTGGTCATAAGGAATGTTCATATGTTCAGGACAGCATAGCACTGTGATGGGGTGCAAGGGGTGAACCACCCCCACAGTATGTGCAGCAAGATCAAATGTATCCTGTCTATACAGGTATTTAGCAGGTCTAATTCAAACCATAGTGATCTCCTTCTTCTTCACATAACATGCAGGGGAAAAAATAATACAATTAAAAATATTAAAATTACTATTGTCTTTTAAATAAGTACTTTAAGTGACAGTACACCACATTGGCTTTTATTTGGAAAAAACCTTTTATGTCTCATTGTAAAGTCCTAGCATTTTTTTCCTTGGAAGTGTCATGATCTCCTTAAAATTCATAAGTAATAAATACCTCTTGAATAGTGTTTAGTACTACCTACAATTGTACAACTATAAACTAAGCATGAAAAAACCTTCATGAATCTAGTTTGCTACCTCAGAAGACTGGATCAAAAAGGGCCCTAATCATACTTTAACTCCCCCCATTCCAGAAACACTGACCATGTGTACTTCTGACAAGAAATATTTTGTTGACTTTAAAATTATTTCATCAGCAACAAGAGGATGATGCTAGAAGATGCTATGCTACAGCAAGATGTACTTGAAAAGACACATAGGGACACAACCTGTACCTACTGCATCCTAAGTTGCACTTTTGTAACAAGGATATTGACAAATCCAGTATAGAAAATTAATTGCTAAATCAGAGCAAAATTTAATCTTGTATACTTTAAGTTCAAACCCAACTAATCATTCATAGAATTCTTATAAATTAAAACCTAAGAAATCATCATTAAAATATAGTCACCACAAAGCTAGCCACAGATGCAAGCTGTAATATAGTTGGGTTACCACATACTCATTCATGATTTACAGTCTGATAGCTTGCTTTCCTATTTTTTTGTGCTGTATGAAAACCAGCATTTAACCTATCTTAGAAGGTAATTTCACTTAAAGTGAAGCGCAGTTTTCTTACAGAACGAAATTTAATCATGCATACATTCACTTGAGGACATATAGGAATTATGTTTGCATTTCATGTGAAGTCTGCAATTCTTATCATCAGAAGACTTGTCAGAATTAAAAATTAAAACATAATAGAAAATACTGATGGGATGATTAGAGGGCTGGAGCACCTCCCTTATGAAGACAGGCTGAGAAAGTTGGGGCTGTTCAGCCTGGAGAAGACAAGGGTGTACCTCATAGCAGCTTTCCAGCATCTGAAGGGGGCCTATAAGGATGCTGGGGAGGGACTCTTCTTTAGGGACTGTAGTGGTAGGACAAGTGGTAATGGCTTCAAACTTGAACAGGGGAAGTTTACATTAGATATAAGGAAGAAGTTCTTTACAGTGAGGGTGGTGAGGCACTGGAATTGGGTTGCCCAAGGAAGTTGTGAATGCTCCAATCCTGGCAGTGTTCAAGGCCAGACTGGATAAAGCCTTGGGCAACATAGTTTAGTGTGTGGTGTCCCTGCCCATGGCAGGGGGGTTGGAATTAGATGATCTTAAGGTCCTTTCCAACCCTAACTATTCTATGATTCTATATGTTGGCTTTGAATAAGGGCTGTAAAGTTAAGGTGTATGTATGCACTTCTGAATTCAATGGAGTATGTGATTCTAAAATTAATTGCATGTCAAACAGGAACACATTCATGTAATATATAAGCACTATCCATTTCCTCTCACACTTCAAATAAAACAAATGCACTTTCTGTCTCTCTCTTTCTCTCAGTAATATGTTCCAAGGCAAGGAAGAGAATAGCAGTTAAATAATGCAATTTCACATAAAATACAGTCTAAATAACATCTGCATGTGTTACTAACAACAATGCAGTCCAAACATGCAATGTGATTTTGATGTATTATGGAACCTATTTAACTGATGGAATAAAAAGGAACAGGTAATGTGTGTGTATATATATATATATATATACACGTGTTTTGTTTTTTTTTAAATTAAGGGGATAGAGAAGCTTAGTCCATGTACACACCTTCACAGTTATCAGTTTCAGTGAAGAAACTGGAGGTGTCTCCAGGCCAAATTGTAGAGACAGTTTGTATTCATCTAAAGTGAATTGGCTGTGTCCACATTCATAGAATCATAGAATAGTTAGGGTTGGAAAGGACCTTAAGATCATCTAGTTCCAACCCCCCTGCCATGAGCAGGGACACCTGCATTACATTCAAAGCGTTTGGCTCAGATCTTTCCTAAGCTCCACAGAGGACCTCTAGGATCATAAGAAATTGATCTTTTGTAGTTTTTAGTCCCGAGTACTCAAAATAATAACTGAAGGTGTATAACAGTTCACGACAGAGAGCTGCTTTAATAGTATGACCTTGAGAATGTGTTTGATCCTACAGTAAGGGGTGTAAGGACACACAAGCATCCAAGGGTGACGGGACATTGTTGTCTTCTCTAAACTTCTTCTAAAACTTTTTCTTCTCATTTTTCTTAAACACACCTAGTTGGTTAATTCTGGAAAGTGGAACCTTTCCAGAACTGAAGAACTAATAAAGACTAAAGGCAGAACATCAGACTTGTGCATGTGCTGAGGGGAGGTGTAAGAAGAGGCTGTAGCTGTACTATGAGGGCATCTTAGAAGCCTATGGCCATACTCTGTGAATTCTTTCTTTTTCCTCCTTATTTAAGATTAAATGTATTTCTTCATCTGTACTGATCACATTCTGTATTTTTTACAATATGCTTCCACTATGAAGACAAGCAACATCAGATTAAGGTGAAAAATTTGAAATATATAATCACTGACTTTCACTGACATTTATTCTATATGCAATTTGGAAAATCTGTGCAAGAAGTGTCTCCTGATGGACCTCTTCTACGGGCAAACGCATAAAGTGTCTGAAAAATGCTATGCTTACCAAGTATTACAACATTTTCCATATTTTCTGAAACATCATATGATAGCAGAATCACCACTTACTGCGGTCAGTAATTATAGTTCTGGCTTCCTGATTGCTCGTCTTGTTTTTTAGATTTTGTGCTGCAGTTATCAGTTCATCCAGCTGGGGACGTCTTTGCTCCAGATCCTGTAGTATTGCCTAGTTGCACACAAATACAAAAATGAAACAAACAAAAATGCATGTAGAGCTGTTGCGAAGACTGTGTATAGGGACTTTTTTGGTGCGAGCTTGGTTTAAAGCAGAAAGATTGATTGCTCTTTCAAGTAATACGAAGAATTTGGTCTAGACCTTCCAAACATTCTTGCTATTCTTAACATCAAAATACCAAGTATAACTTGTAATAGTAACTTTTAAAGAACCTATAAAACTAAAATATAGAATGACAACAGTTCTTCATTTTTTAACCTATCTTTTCCTAGTAACTCATGAAGCCTAATTAATAATGTTTGTTTCTTAATGTGTTAAGACTCTTTAATTGCTATCTCTTGTTTATAACCTATGTAAGACTATTAATGTTGCTTTTTCTGTCCTGACACCCTACCTAGCAGAAACATAATTAACACAATAATTTATATGTTACGTAAGCAGATGCATAACACCCAGAAAATCTGACTAGAAAGTAAGAAGTGGATCTAGAGTTTCTCACAGGGAAAAAGAGGGGCTTTAAAATAATGACTCGTGGTCTTTGGGATGTAATAAAAACTATGACACAAGAGCTTTAGAAATAATGAAAATGAGAACGCAAGAAAAGTAAGGTATACAAGATTCATGCATATATTAGTTTAACTTATTTTGAAGGATTAAGGAAGAGTAAACAAGGAATCAGTTTAATGGTTTCACAGATAAGAAGCAACCAAGCATGTATTTAAAAGACATTGACCAAATCTAGCAACTTCAAGTTCCTATCATGTAGCTTACAGAAAAGATGCTCGTTAGGTTTCCCAGTCTTAGGAATTGGAAGTAGCAATATTTATTGCCAAATTATGAACAAATGACCTTTTTCTGCCCACAATTTTGAGTCAAGAGAACAGAATGGCATGCTGTCAAATAGCTAGTAGGTACAGTATGCTTACAACAAAGGTTAGTGGAGGATTTTTATTTTTAGGGCTTTTTATGTGCACAGTGTTCAGTGCTTAGGTAATGTCATGGTTCAAGCTCAGCCGGCAACTTGGAACCACGCAGCTGCTCGCTCACACCCCCCCTCCCTTTCTTCCTCCCCCTGCTCCCAGAGGGATGGGGAGGAGAATCAGAGGAATGTAACTCCCACAGGTTGAGATAACAGCTCTCCAGTAACTAAGGTATAATACAAACCACTGCTGCTACCAATAATAATGATAAGAGGAATAAAAAGGGGAGAGGACACAACCGCTCACCACCCGCCGACCGATACCCAGCCCGACCCGAGCAGCGATCTGGGCCTTCCGTGTAACTCTCCCCAGTTTCTATACTGGGCATGACGTGCTGTGGTATGGAATACCCCTTTGGCCAGTTTGGGTCAGGTGTCCTGCCTCTGCTTCCTCCCGGCTTCCCCTCCTCCCTGGCAGAGCATGAGACTGAGAAAGTCCTTGGTCAGAGTAAACATTACTGAGCAACAACTAAAAACATCGGTGTTATCAGCGTTGTTCCCAGACTGAAAGTCAAAACCACAGCACTGCACCAGCTACTAAAAAGGAGAAAAAATGACTGCTGTAGCTGAACCCAGGACAGGTAATCTTTTTGTATGCTCACCTACCTGTGGACTATGTGTCTTGAGCATTTTATTGTCTTAAAAGTCCGTTCCCTGTGTCATGTGTTGTTGTGTCCCCCCACCTGCTCCCCATCCCTTAAAATACTTTTATTCTAAACAATCATAATTTATTCAACAGCTGATATGATCTTAAGGTCCTTTCCAACCCTAACTATTCTACTGGATGGAAAATACCTGCAGAGTCTGATCTCAAATTTGGCCCTCCAACATGAGATTAGAGTTACATAATTACATCAAGTGGAAGGTGACAGATAAAGGCTTAATATAATTGTCTTTTCAATGAGATTAACAAAAGAGCATGAGAATATTACTTTTAGTAACTACAGCATGTATCATCAAAAGCAAGCTAGAAGCTCCAGAGAGTTTCATTTTTGTGCAGTTAGAAACTCTTCAGAAAAAAAAGGTAATTTTCAAGATACACATCCTGTAAAATTTTTGCCTTTAACTTCTGTATCAGACGTTCTCAGAAAATCTGTTACAACTGGCTTTCTAAACTCATACTCAGAAGCTTGGATGGTATTTTTTCACATGCACACTGATTGAATTGCATATAGAGACATGCAGTTAAAGCAGCAGCTTGCATAATTAAGCAAGGAACAAATTTCTCATTAGAAGTTTCTCCTTAGCGAAAGCACTCAAGAAAAAGAAATAAAATCTACTGATGCAGTTACTACCTGTAGATATCTATGTGTCTTCAAAACTCCATTTTCTAGGCAGACAAGTTAATGAGTGACATGAATTTTACAACAGAAAAAGCAGTCCCTTTGTAGCCTAAATACATCTGTATTATACATATTGCCAAAATGGACTGTGCAGAAGGAACATCAAAACATGTACAACATGCTCAGATAACTGTGTGGCATTCAAAGCAGTATTTGCCTCTCACTCTCCTTCCCCTTTCCAGAAACTGTTTGGAAGGCGGAAAGAAAAATAAGTGATTCTAAGATCTTACTCCAACAGCGACTCTAAACTGTTCCCTAAATATTCTTAAATATAATTTTCATATTTGGTATACTGAATAGGTGAATGATTCCTCTGATCCAGCCTGAGTCTCCAACCAGATATTAAATGCTATGCTTGTACCACAGAAGAAAGCTTCTGCTATATGAAATCTACTAAGAAACAAAGCAATAGTAAGGACTGCTCAATAAGGATTTGTTCAATACGAAAATGAGCAAATGGAACTGATGTATACCTAAGTGCTTACAGAATGATTTACCCACAAAACACATCTGCAGTTTCTGAACTGGATACTCAGGGAAACTAGCAAAGCCTCTTTACAAAGCCTCTTTAAAGTAAGTCTTGCTAGCTTTGCTGTTCCCTTGGAGACACAACATCTCATCCCTATATGGACTGTGAGGACAACCTTCCCTCTATCATTTAATGTGAATAAAATTACTTTCTGCCAGAGGTACTAAAGTGCATTTTTGAAAGATCAAGAAGGACATCTTGAAACCCTTATACTATGAACAGATCTGATGATTCTTGATTCTTCTCCTTTCAGGAAACAGTAATATATAGTTATAGAACAGATGGGTTTTTTCTTAGTATTAGAAAGGTAACCGAATAAGGGGAAAAAAAAAATCCTCAAATCAATATGTTTTTCTTTCATTTAATACAAAGTGTCTGAGAACCTTACCCAAACAATATTTTATTTGGTAAAATTTTATCAATTTATATTGTTGTAAAATCATTATATTTATCAATACAATTTTATCAGTTGGTACAATCATAAAAAATTAGTAAAGATACGTTCCATATGGAACCCACATTGCACATACACATACAAGCCCTGATGGAAACTTGGATAAAAGTAGCTACTAAAGCACACCTTTCCCTAGCCTTCTTGTGACCCTGTAGCATGACAGTAAACAGCAACACTTGAACTCCACTTACAATCAAATTCAGAAAAATATTCTGTGACTGGACAAACTAATAATACAAATTGATTTTGTCGGTAAGAAAAATACAAGTAATTATGCTGGGAAAAGAAGTGTTTTGATGAACACAAAAGAGTGCTAAATATGTTAAAAAAAAAATTAATATCAGCTGAATATTAGCTGAAATGATCTAAAACAGAAATGAGAAAAAAACCCAAACAAATGACCACAACACCCAAGCCCCAGATCAGAAGCAATTCATATATGGATATACATTTTAAAACTTACAAATTCAGCCAAATATTTAATGTTGTAAAACTGGATCCTCAACAGAAAAATAAGGGGAAACTATTAGAAGATGTTACAACAGCTACGGGAAGAAAATCCCATTAATAATGGTACCCTGATGGGGGCAGAGCAGATGCAACAGACCAGATGCCTCTGATTTGGCATGTCACAACTGAAACACATGTGCTATGCAAAATGGGTAATACAGAAATCAGTTATTATGAAAGGATTGTCTCAAAACAAATTAAGCAGAGATCTATCTAGTCTCCATCAGGTCACAAAAAGAACAGGTAAAAAGACTTATGGAGTCAGCTACACTGAAAGGATGTTGGGATTTTTTTTTAACACTTGTGTTCTTGTGCTATGCAAGTGTGTGAGTAATTTCCTTTTACTCTCACCTACCTAGTGCTCTGTAAAGGCAAAATAATGTATTCTGCAAAGCATTATAGCCAATATTTTAATGAAGAATTTTTTGTTTAATAATAAATGTAGCTCATCATAAGTAGGCCAACAATGAAGAAGGACCTTTGACATTGATGGTTGTTCAAATACATCTTTAAACCCCAAAAAAGCTTTTATTTTTCTTCAATATACCTATGCGTGCAAACATCATAATGCTTGCTGACAGCGCAGTAATGGAAAGATGAGATTCAGTCATCAAACCTGCTTACAGTTTGTTAGAAAGTGATGATATTCACTTTTAACAATCTTTCCACACTTGCGGACAGCAGCTGCTCAAAAGAAAAATCCAATTTTCAGGTTCCTAACTTTTATGATTTCTTTACACAAAACGGGGGTTGAGATATGGAACAAATTGTTCAAGTCAGCAACTGAAATAACTTGTATAGAAATTGCTAAAAAGTAAACTGAAAAACTGAAACAGGTGAGGTATGACAAATTCTTGTTGGGACTGCAAAGTCTGGGACCAAGAAAGAAAATGTTCTCAGGTTTTAAAATGTACCATGGTACAGCCTGCATATTTGTCTCTCTAGCCATGTGTGTAGTAGTTGAAATAAAATATAAGATCCTTAAAAACCTATCCAATATTTTCCTGACTTTATGGCATTATTAAACCAAAATATCTGAATCCCAGGATGGTTCCAAGTCTTAAACATTCAACTGATCACTTACTAGTGATGATTATGGGTGTTTGCTCTATAATAGCAGGAACAACCATCCTCACACCAAAAGCCAGGACTTCTGTTTCCCACTGTTGAACATCAAACATATAAATGAGAGTTTAAGTTGCTTTTCTGCAACATTATATATGATTGTGCCTCAGTCTGTATGCTACTTTAGAAAGGCTCTGGGTCTATGTCCTGGGTTCAGCTATAGCAATCATTTTTCTCCTTCTTAGTAGCTGGTGCAGGGCTGTGTTTTTGACTTTCAGCCTGGGAACAACGCTGGTAACACCGATGGTTTTAGTTGTTGCTAAGTAATGTTTACTCTGACCAAGGACTTTCTCAGCCTCATGCTCTGCCAGGGAGGAGGGGAAGCCGGGAGCAAGCAGAGACAGGACACCTGACCTAAACTATCCAAAGGGGTATTCCATACCACAGCACGTCATGCCCAGTATATGAACTGGGGGGAGTCACCCAGAGGGCTGCTCGGGTCGGGCTGCGTATCGGTCGGCGGGTGGTGAGCAGTTGTATCCTCTATTACTTTTATTGGTAGCAGTAGTAGTTTTGTATTATACCTTAGTTACTGGAGTGCTGTTATCTCAACTCGTGGGAGTTACATTCTTCCGATTCTCCTCCCCATCCCTCCAGGAGGGAAGAAAAGAGGGAGAGGAAGAAAAGGGGGAGTGATTGAGTGGCTGCATGGTTCTGAGTTACCGACTGGGCTTAAACCACAACAGTCTACTTAACTATCTTACATTCATAAGTTGAAAAAATGTCTCTGAAAATAAAGAAGTTAAAAAGCCATTAAAAAACTGAAAGATTATTTGGTAAAGTAGGTCCCACAATTCCTTTTTAGCATTGAACTGAGGAGTCCTCTGTAGTGGTAATGACAATGATGTCTTTACAATTATTTTGTGTATTTTTTTTAACTAGGTAAGAACAGTAAGTGATCCAAAAAACATGATGTTTGGTGAAAAAGAAGATTTACAGAAGGCCTTTAATATTAAGAGCAAACTGGAAGCACCATTTTGTCATAAACAACCCATGCTGAAGACTAAAACTTCCCAGCTGTTTGGGATGTTTTGTTTTGTTTTGGCCTGCAACCTTGTTTAAAAAAATGGACTAGTGGACCACAAGACAACGACTGAATAGTTCATATGGGAATATTAGAAAGAAGGAAGATGTATTTTAATTCTTATAAACCTATTCAGTCCAAATTCACCATTATATTCTTAGAAAAAGCACAATTCCATCACACAGTTGTTAAGGAAATGATTCGCTCATCTTTTGAAACGTTTTAGACTCTAAACCTTAGATTTAAACAACAAATGAAGCAATTACTTCCTGAGCAAAATGTATAGCCATGACAACTTTTACTTAAAAGAACTGAGTTTCTTAAGGCTGGTTGGTTCCCTAAATATAATGTGTTATATACACACCTAGAAAGAGAGAAAGCTTTGGAAAAAAACATGCTAACATTTTCAAAAAATGCAGATATGCAACACCTACAATTCATCTGCATAATAAAATTGGCTTTGTTAAGTTATTCCTCCCAAGCACAATTTGAATGTGCTTTCTTGTCACTAAGCAAGAAAAGAATATGAGCGAAAACCATCATTTAGATACTCTCTACATTTAAACATAAAACCAGGAAATAATGAAAATAATATAATACAGTGGAGTTTCCTTTTTAAAACAACTTCTGCTTTGGCTATTAGCTGTTTTGTGTTTTCCCTCCAAAGAACATCTAAATTTAGGGAAATAAGAGGAGTTACTATTTAGCTGTGTTCCTAGCTGATTGGTACCTGTCAGTGAAATAAAAACATTAACAGACTGGACAGAGTGATTTATGCAGCTTAAATTTCCATAAGCATGTATTTTTATGTCTGCTTAGGGCCAGATCAAGAACAGCCTAAGTAACTTTCACCATCGTCACAATGAATGAATCAATTCCATCAGTGATGCTGTAGGAAAGACACCAGTGACAGGTTATCAGCTGTCTCACTAGATGCATGAAAAAGCACCACAGAACTTTTTGTATGCTTCCAGTGACAGTCACCCATCAAATTATATCAGCAGTATTGTAAATATCTGAGTTCTTTTATAACATACAAATTTTAGTTCATACTAGGAAGTTATGATAGTGAAAAGTGCATCTTGCTTTTGATGCATACTAATGAAACCAAGCAGAATGGGGAGTCCTAAATTTGAATCTCAAAGTTCTGTCCAACAATGTAAGGTGATGGTGATAGCTGGAGCTTGGATAGCTCTCACCCTCTCTTCTTCCCCTGCTCCCCATTTGTCTATAAATGAGGATTTGAGAGTAGGTATTGCAACATTTCTAAGGAAAGGTGACTGAACTGTAGAAGTGGAAAAAACCTTTAAAATCTGAGTTCACAGGGAAATCAGCTGCTTCAGACCTGCAGGAGGCAGATACCCTTTTACTCATTCACAAATGAGATAGTTAGCAAAAAAATGTATACCCAGCATGGATCAGAGTCACAAGTAAGGTACAAGACCTTCCGAGAGGCTAAAAGTTGGCAAAGTCCACTAAGATGTTTTCTACCATCCTCATAGACCACCAAATTGGGAGCCAACACTAGGAAAAAGGTAGCATCTGCACAGGCTGCAAGACAAAGGTAGTATGACTTGAAGCAGGTCCAGCAAGGCAGGATGTGCCTTAGAAATAAAAAGGTGGAAGCAAATAAAAGTTCAGCCTGCAGCTGAATAGATTTTCAGACTAGGAAAATAGGCTGCAGAGACACAAGATGTCTGCACTAGACATCTGCAATAGATGTATTGTAAAGGCATCTCCAATTAATGCATGTTAGAGGCAGCTACCCAGATGTGAAGTTAAGTAAGACTAAATTTGGGTATGTGATATGAACTTATAATGCTGTAGAGATTTCACACTCATTTAAAACTTTCATACCAATCATTACTTGTTACCAACAATAAAAACCAGAAACTCTGTCACAAGGAGATCAGTTTATACCAACTCAAGGTGAAGTAGGTGACCAAAGGAGCTTGATGAGACAGGAGAAGGCCTACCTTAACAAACTTGGGCTTTCTGAACCGACTCATTTTCAGGAGAAAAATAAAATACAAAGAGAGGCTAAGATTTCCAAAATCTTTGCAAAGTATTGGCATTTACAATGGTATGTTTGCTGAGCCAATCTGCAACTCAGCACCTTCCTCTTATGCTAGTATCCCAGAAAAGAAGTGTTTAAGAAACAGAAAGGACGGAAGTTGTCCACATGGTCTAAGGAACCTGCACTATCACAGAGTTGCAAGAATACTGTACTAAAAATAATGCATCTAATGCATCTAAAACATGAATTTAACTTGTTCTTAACAGCAATTATGGCACCTATTATGCATATTATGGCATAGTACAATATAGGGAGTGAGGCAGTGCTATAGCAGAAGTAGTTGAATTACGAACTTTTCCTGGATAATTGGTAAACAAAAATCCAGAGTCTTTTGGAAGGCTAAGTACTTTGGGAAGCTTAGCTACTATGTGCTAAAGAAGATCTCCAGGTAAGGTACTTTTTGACAGGCTGTATCATTTTTACAAGAATGCATAGTAACATGCCCAAAAACTGATGAAGACTGGCAAGTATCTCAAACACCATTTACATGAAAACAAGCACTGATTAGAGGGACACTACATAGGAAGCATGTTGTCTATGCTATTTTGCACGTGATGCATATCCAGGGAAGAGGGTCAAACCATCAGCAGCTTGCTCATTTTCACTGAGATGTGTTGATGGACTCCAGTGCAGTCCATCCAGTGGACGGGATGGAGATAAGATGGAGAGGAGAGTAGGAAAAGATTACAGCTTAACATGGTTTGTGAATGAATCATTCTTATATAAAAGGAATTCTCTCTATTATAGCCATTGCCAGCAAAAAGGAATAAAGCTAAGATGTATCTGTAGCAAGTAGAACAACATTTAAAGATCTGGGTGTTTGGCTGCAATGACATCCATTCAAATGGAAGAACACAGTAATAAATAATATGTAGGAACTCAAGGCTGAAACAGGATTACAGCTCCAGGAATAAATCTGAGTAAACGTGAACTATGTATGAAATTACAGCCTTTTGCCCCCATACAATGTGGCTGTTCAATGCTACTTTTATTTTCATTGAAATATGAGCATCTAAATAATCAGGCAAAACTATTCCACGGTATCTTATGTCCTTTCAAGCAATCACAATAAATAACTTACTGGATGGGAACCAGTGTTAGGGGCTACAGAGCTTACCCAGTTCCTACATTAGTCAGCAGAACCAAAGTCTCTCAGCAGTTAGCTACTGTTTATAGAATGTGTATTCACAATATTTACTATTTTATTTCTCCTCTATAACTAATGGTTTTCAGATAAAAGATTTTTCCATGGCATTTACAAATATATATTACCAAGAAAACTGAGGACAGCTGTTCTGTTTCTCAAAGTTGCAGCTTTAGCCTTTGCTTTACTGCTTTTTTCAATGATAGTGGTAGGAGGGTTTTTTTGAGACCGATCCACTGAAAAATGTATTTCTTAATGTACTTCAAAAGCAAAGTTATAGGTTCTTTATGTTGTCACATTTTTAAACAGAAGATGCACTTACCTTGCATAAACCAGTATTGAGTAGACATAATATATTACTAATATAAGCAAAATAAACAGGTATTTTTAGCTACCCTTTTTTAAATTTAAGAAGATAACTATTATGTTTTCATGAAGAAGGAAAGTTAACAGCTTGACTAAAGATGCTCCCCACATTATCCAATTTTATAGGGAAAAGATTAGCCGGAATCAATTTTATGCTCTGAAAAAAACCCACAGGATGACTTCCTCAGTTTCTGTTAGTGCCTCTGGAAATCTTTGATTACTTTTACTGGAAATTTTCTCCAGTAATAGCAAGTGAATAACAATTAGGAAGAATAAAATGGATTGGCACAGCATCATTTGCCAGATATGTATTACTTTCCTACCTTACACCACTAGATATTTTTCTCAAGAATAAGGCAAAATGACGAAATTGTTTGTTTGGGTTTGCTTTGGAAAAAGGGAACAAAAGCTGTTACATCAATTGTTTCTTACAGTGAATATTATTTGGCTCTGTGTATGTATGTGTGTGTGTGTATGTGTAGGGAGTGGGGGGAGGTGTTTCTTATTTACCATGTCTGATAAGAAATATTGGAATAACTCTGGCATAACTTTAGCCCAAATCTAGTAACTTGGGTCCTTATCTTTATTCATATCTCATTGTCATTCTGAAAGATGAGAACCAAAGTAAGAAGCCTATTTTTGGTACCTAAACTTTTCTGGTATATTCAGAAAGCTTTTACTCTTAAAGCTGTATTTCTGGCTTTTGTTTTTGTTTTCATTTTTGTTGCTTTGTATCTTTGTTTTGTCTTGTATCTTTGTTTTACTTCTAGCTTTTATTCCCCCATATTTCCGTAACTATGTACTTAATTAAGGCCAACATCAATAATAACACAGAAGGTAAAGGTTGAATAAAAAATTCTGATGTTGTTTGCATTTCATTAACAGGGAAAGGAGGAAGGAAGGAAGGAAATGTATATAATGTGGATACTGCAAGTCCAGGAAAAATATTTCATTTAAAAGACTGTGGAGATTATCGAGACAAAACAGTGGTGTCATTTAAAAATGGTTATTAAATTGGGTTGGGCAAGACTTACCTTTATAGCTAATTTCAAAGGAGAAATCTCAATTTCTCAATTGCTAGCAGGAGTTAGTAAATTAATAATACCATCTTGTCTTGGTAGTGTCACAGAGACACCAGTCTTTTGAAAGTAATATATTTAACACTCAAATCTACAATTTGCCCTTCATGATGTAAGAAGCTATGGGGTAGGCTGAGAAACAGATGTAAGTGCTGCACACTTGAGCATCACTACAGGCACCTAGTGTAGGAGCTGTAGCTGGGGGAGGTCCCCCAGTCACTTTGTAGTGTGAAAAGTGGATGGAGAGGAAACACCACGGCAGGGAACTCAGCCACACATAGGCTGTGTGGGAAGATGCTTAGCCACCGCGTGACTAGCAAAAATACACAAGCATTCCTTATCTTGTCTCAGGTAACGGGTGTCCTGGTGACAAGGGCCAGGTCCTTGATTTCTCTTCCCTATTCTGGGACTCCTCAACTCTTTTATGAGCAATGGTGCCAGTTCAACAGAAGAGGTACAAACTAAGACTGACTAGAACAGCCTAGTGTAAAGGACATTTCTGGAAAGTGGGAGATAAGAAATACATTGAAAGCAGGTGACTCACTGCCTGGATGGATGCCTTATCCACTAGAAACTATACAAGGGAAAAGAAAAAGGCAGTAGCTCTTCCTCCTGCATTTTCAGTGAATACCCTTTCAATATGCTGATAGAGATCACCTGGCAGGTTGAAGAACACTTTCACAAGGAGGCAGGTGAAGAAAGGCTCACCCTGAAGATGGGTACTGGATTTTAAATTTCTGCAGAGCAGGTTGTAAGTACTTCTATGCACAGAAAAAGCCAAACTAAAGGAGCACGGAAAATGGCACTATTGTGGAGTTGAGCACTAGCAGAGCTGGACAGGAGTGTCAAGGCTGTGCAACAGGCGTCTGTGTTACGCAATTAGGCTTTTCTGTCATTTTATGGTCCCATTACTGGGTCAATACATCTTTCTGTGAAGGGCAAATCTGCTCATGCTGACGGCCACTAAAGACAGTTTTATGATAATTACAGTAATTATTAATTATGGAAACAATAGTGTTGAAAAGGTATATTCGCTGGAAATTGAAGACAGCAAAATTCAAACAGAAAAGATGTAAACTCTTAGTAGGAAGTCCATTTAAAAATCAGAGTATATAAGAGATTCTTAACTAATAGCATTGTGTAAATCAAGATTGCATGATTTGTTTTTCTTTTTTAACAATCAGACACTATTATGAAGAGCAGGAAGAGGAATGCCTGTGTAAAATCCAATGGATTATGGTTGCTTATATAGTATATGATCATATTAGTCCTCTGATCTTGAAATCTATGAATCCATGAAAAATTAAACATATATTTTGAATTGATTTTCAACTCATCTATAATGCCAGCTTATCTGAGATGAATTTTCAACACCTGTTTCCTCAAATCAGTATCAGCCCTACTCAGTTCCCCTTCCATCACACATATATAATGTAATCTAAATATATTTAATTTTTTCTGACTGAAAGCAGTGTTTAAGCATAAAGGTAAGCATAAACCTGGAGCTATTTCCTGTTCAGACAACAGGAACTCTTACTACAAACAGTTAAAAGTATTTCATTTGCAACCATTTCTTGAGGCAGACAGTGTAGGCATTGATTAGTAGCTTGCAGAGGAGCCACACAATTCTACTTCAGTGGAAGAAAAATCAGCATTTTTCTTTTTCAGAAAATACAATTTTATTATCTGATTGACAGTTTCAGAAGTATATCTGATATAAATAGAAAAGAAAGAATCACTGTTAAAGTCAAACAACACTACTGTAATAAAAGCAGGAACAAATAATTTGCTTTATATGTGTGTTTATTTATACACACATGGCTACATATAACTATATTTAGATATAGATACTGACTTTGCGGTGGACCTTTGCAGTACAAAGAGGGAACCCAAGGAAAATAAATTTCAAAATTAATGATCTTCCTCTGACTTCTTTTTTATAACTGAAGAGTAACTAAGGCCTAAGGGGCAATGAGCTTGAGCATCACACTCTGGTAGAAACAGAAGAGAAGGATTTCTTGGGATCCTAATACGACCTACTTATGAATATAATAAATGTCCCTAGCAAAATAAAAATAACCTTAGGCCTTCACCATTACAAGTCAAAATGAAAATATCCTTCTCTATTATCTTTGTAAAGTAGTTTTGAAATACTGACATTTTTCCACAGAAAAGATTTTCTATGCATTGCAAAATGTTGTTTTGCTGCTATAATTCCCTGGCTTTAGAGAAACAGAACTTGGGTTGTAGCCACTCAACTTTTTCCTGGGACACAAGAATTAAAATGGATGTAAAACTATCTCTTCTAGTATATTTTTATTTACACTTAGTTCCTTTGTGTTTTGTCACATATGAACATTTTATAGAAAAAGTACTTCCACAGTTCCAGAAAGAAATAGGTTTGTCTCCAGGTTTTAGCTAGACTGTTCTTATATACTTGCTCTCCCTTGAACTGCAAAAGATAGGCCTTAGCTAAATAACAAACTATATTATACATTGTTTTGCCTTAAAAATTCTGACCATATTCAAAAATTCACTGCATGCAGTTCCATAACAGTGTCAGTCATGGCTGAAATTGAATGAACGTATATCATCCATTTTTCTAGTAATGTTGTTCAACATGAGAAGTAGTATTTTTTAATTCAAAGTTGAATTAAACAGTTCTTAAACTCAAGGGCTTATGGCATTGGCTGCTAACAACTCACTAGCAAAAAATGTTCATCTTTATCAGTTAATCCACCTTGATTTACAGCTTTTCACTGATTATTAATTTGTTCCATGCCAATAGGGCGTTTCTGCATCTGACTAGCATCAACGCACAATTTCACATGAAGCACAATACAGAGATAATACATAAAATTGTAGAATAATCATTTTCAAGTTTAACATATCTGAAAATTTGGCCTTGTCCTACTTGAGATATTTTCACTTTTTACTCATTAAACTAGTAAGGTACAGGAAAATGCCATACCATATAGAGGATAACCTATGGATTGATGCAGTCAGCTCTCCAGGGGTGGAGAACCCAAATTAACTTGGAGGCTACATCTGGACCCTTTCTCCCACTCTCCCCCTTTCTGTTACCATAACAAAGTCAGTTTAACTGAAACACCATACTGGGAGGTGGAAACAAGAGCTTCCAAATGTGTTACATTTTTAAAAATTAATGATTTGTATCTCCCTATGGAAATGTGAGTATTGCTAGATTGTGACAAGCAGTTCTTCAAGAGCTATATCCTGGAAGTACTCCAGACTGAGGCCATTGTTTTTTTTGCAAATACCAGCCTGCAAAACTGGGAGGTATTTTACAGTCTATGCTGCTGAAAAATGTATCTAACCGGGATTTTTTTTTTCTTATTCAACTTTCTGACCATATCCTTTCTTTTCTCTTGAAAATTACCACATACAAATATATAGATACACTTCTTTCCAGTGACTTTTTCTACCAGACAAAAAAAAGGTAAGATTAATTTTTCTTGTGAGCTACATTTGAAGGCAAACAATTTCTTTTCTCGGCTATTAATTATTAACAAAAGAAAACTGAATTTAAGAAGCTACTACTTCTGTTGCTTCTACTTTATCCCTGCAGATTACCCTTCTAAATACCTTCACTCTAGGCATTAGAAAATGTAAAGATGTAAATTGCGGCCATTGTCCAAGGGATTTGAAGAACTCTCTAGAAACTTCTTGAAGAACTCTCTAGAAGTCTCTTGAAGAACTTCTCTAGAAACATGGGCTGAGGATCATAAAACCATGAATAAACAAGTGCACTAAGAAATAAAAGAGAAATATTACACATAAGACAGAACAGATGCCATTATCTTTTAGTCCTGATGAACCAGCTAAACGCAACATCAGTTTATTTATCCATAACAACATAACTTATTCTGGTTAAAAACAAAACTCTGAAGCACTGACAAGTTTAGGAGCAATGCGTCAGCACGTCCTACTACTCTGTTATCAGCTGTTTTCTCGGAAAGGGTGTCAGGGCTGTTAAGGTGCCACTGGCTGATCATTTCTAGTTGGTGTAGAGTAGCACTGATGCCACCATGGCAGCTTACTCCCATGACTCTCTTTTGCAAGTCTGTACCTTGTGCTAGAAAGTTCAGAGGACAAAAGTAACAGGGGCACAGCTCTGACAAAAAGCAACAGGAGCAAGGTGGCAATGGAAATGCAAAATGGCTGGCTGCTTTACTGCTTTACTGAAGATGGATACACGAGGAATGGAGGAAAAAAGTTGTTTGTGTACAGGTACCTAAAGTTACATACTTGTCATTTTAATTTGGGTGATGCTGAGAGAGAACGCTAAAGTGCAACACCTATAGCAGTGGTGCAGGAAATTCTTCAAAATGAAACAAAACAAAAAAAATCAATATGGAGCTGCTGGAGCAAGTCCAGAGGAGGGCCACGAGGATGATAAGAGGGATTGAGCACCTCCGTTATGAAGACAGGCTGAGAAAGTTGGGGCTGTTCAGCCTGGAGAAGAGAAGACTGTGTGGAGACCTCATGGCAGCCTTCCAGTATCTGAAGGGGGCCTATAAGGATGTTGGGGAGGGACTCTTTGTTAGGGACTGTAGTGGTAGGACAAGGGGTAATGGCTTCAAACTTGAACAGGGGAAGTTTACATTAGATATAAGGAAGAAGTTCTTCACAGTGAGGGTGGTGAGGCACTGGAATAGGTTGCCCAAGGAAGTTGTGAATGCTTCAATCCTGGTGGTGTCCAAGGCCAGGTTAGACAGAGCCTTGGGCAACATAATTTAGTGTGTGGTGTCCCTGTGGTGTCCCTGCTCATGGCAGGGGGGGTTGGAACTAGATGATCTTAAGGTCCTTTCCAACCCAAACCATTCTATGATTCTATGATTCTAAAACTCAAATGTAGTTCTAAAAAACTGCAAAGACCTTCACCAGTTTATAAATTTTAACTTCTTTGCAAAGTTTAATTACTCACTGCTGCAGATGTGCAGGCCTTAAGAGATAACAAATAATCATAACAGATTCACCATGTATGCCAAGGTAGTCCTCCTGAGGCTTGATGGTTTATTGTTTTCCAATGTCACTGTAGATCAAAGGAAAATGTTTCAAACTATCTTCCACAGCATAAGAGACCTTGCATATGGAAATCAGATCATATAAGTTACTCCCTTGGAATACTGTTCAGTACCATAAACAGCTAAAGTCACATAAGAGATGCATTAAGAGAGATTTCTATACATGCACACAATTGCACAGAATCTCTGGCTGAGAGCATACTTACTGAATTACTTCCAAATTGAAGCTCTATGCACAGATTAACAATCATGCAAACCCTAAATAGCCACAAAGCACGATCATACTCATTACTCATACTGAACAAAAAAAAAATAAATGAGCTACTGCCACAGCACTATTAACCCAAGGGCTTATCATAAGGTGGCCAGACTGCAGTGTACCACTGCAAGCTGGACATACCTTCCTTGGAAGACGGAACAGCAATATGCTGTTCCCCTGGCCAGCTGCACCCACACTCTTCCCTTCCTACACAACTGCTTAGACGCAGCTCTACCATATCCACCAGCTCACCTGTCTGAAAAAGGCCAGCACTTCAGGCTGAGCACAAGCACAAGTGCATGAGAGATGGGAAAACAGGAATGGGAGTGAACAACAGGATAGGGGCATGAAAGGGAGGGTGTGGAGTGTAAGATAAGCAGTGATATGCAAGAGAGGAGGCAACTGATAGCTGAGCTGTGCACTCCAGAAAGGCAGTCAATCCTCTGCCTACAGATGATTTAACTTCAATTCTGGATTACATACAACATGGGCCAGAGGCACTAAAGCTCATTTCAGTAAAGAGCTAGCTCAGGTCAGATAGACTTAACTAATGCACACAGAGGGCTTTGTAAATACAGTTGTGTAATTTCTGGGGCCAGCTCAGCAGTACAGCACCTTTCAGGAACAGACTGAGTTAATGAGACCTGATGAGCCTCAACTGACTGAATGTAGAACCACTTACCTGCTCCTGCAACTGCTCCCCAGCTTGATCTCATTTAAAACAGCTGCAATGAGCCTATCTGTAATCAAGTCACTTCCACAATATTGCAGTACTATTAGCATCTTGTATGTATGTGTGTGCATGAGAGAGAATGAGGTCAGAGTCAAGTCTTTGCTGAATATTCCACTTTTTTTTTTCTTTAAAGGCACAGCAAATTTGAATCAACTTCATGGAGCAGCCTGAGGATATCTGTACTAACTGTCCATATTTAATCTTGCATATAATTTCCTATTATGTCTATTGGAAGGATATTTTCAAATATTTGTTCTCTTTTTCAACCTCAAAGTCACTGCTTAGCCAGGCTATTGCTCAGAACTTCTTGTTGCCAATCCTTTTTACCTGATTATTTTTTTTGGTGGTGGTGGTGTTCACTACATCTTCTACCAGGAAAAAAAAAAAAAAAGTATCTGAAATGTATATCTGTTTATGTATACAGACATGCTCACACACATGTATATACAGAATATGAAACAGTAGACAATATTTGGATAAGGAATACAACCCATCACAGACAGCCGAAGTAGATTTTTGTGCTGTTATCCACTGTGTTTGTTATCTCCATATTGGCAACGACAGTTTCCAACCTATTGCTCATTTCTCTTCTGTGACATTATACAAGATGGAGATTATTTTTGCAGATGCTCTAAAGTTCGTAATCTTATTTTGTCACAACACTTTTCTCAAATAGAATAAAACAGTCACTAAAACTTTTGAAGTG
This sequence comes from Nestor notabilis, assembly GCF_000696875.1. Lineage (NCBI taxonomy): Eukaryota > Metazoa > Chordata > Aves > Psittaciformes > Psittacidae > Nestor > Nestor notabilis. Next base: position 61,133 of record NW_009936833.1, read on the forward strand.
ATAGTCTGAAAAAAGGTTTGTTCTAGCACTAATCCTTATGCTAACAGCTTCAAGGCAGAAGGTCTCTGTGTGAAAGACAATAAACAAACAATGCTAATTTTGTTATTGGTATGACACCATTCTTGCCTAGCTCAATATGAATTGTGATGTGACAACTCATGAATTTCAGCTATAATACTTGGGAATTTGCTCAAGCAATCGTTATATTTGAGAATATAGGAAGAATATATAAGTTGTGTTTTATGCCCTTAACAACACTTCTGATACTGCTCATGTGATGTTAGCACAAGGAAGGTAAGAAATTTTGATTTAAATGAATATTAAACTGGTGGAAAAACATAATTTGAAGGCACCATATGAAAAGGCTGGGAATATCAAGTGGAGCGACATAAAGATTTGTACTATGTCTAATATTAATCACTATTTTCATTAATTGCTTGGTTGATGGAAAAGAGGGCAGATTTTTTTACGTTCACAAAGATGCAAAACCTAACCAGCAGCAAGCATGTGAGAAAAGGAACACAATACAAAGTGGTCTCAGAACCCCTGAGAATTCAATTCAGTAAGTGCAAAGACTTAAGTAACTAGCTGAATAAACTGAATGAACACAGGAATGGGTTGTAAATGCCTGGACAGATGGCAAGAAGTCTAGAAACAAGGACAGAAATTTTAGAAAGCAGGATTTACTTAGTCTAGAGAATACTGAACTGAAATATCAGACTTCAAATATATGAAATTATTGCTGAGAGTAAGCTCAGTTCTCATTTTCCATTGTGGTGACAAAATTAGCTTAAATCGCAGCAGAAGATATTAAGGTTGGAGATGAACATCTTTTGAACTGCAACAATTGTAAAGTAGTGGAAAAAAAATTCTGCCAAACTACCAAAATAGAAAAGTCTTGACTTAAAGAGTGTGTTGGACAGAAATTGGTCAGAAATTATCTAAGTCTAGCTCATCCTGCCCGAGGTAAAAATCTGGACTGCACAGGCTCTCAAATCTCCTTCAAGCCCTATTTATTACACCTATCATTCCTTTGTGGAAGATCCCCCTCCCCAGAAAAAAACAAACAAATGAACAAACAACCTCTCTAAAAAGCAGAATAAGGTAGAGCTCTATGCTAATTCATAGCGTCATTTTCCACAGAACTTAAAATGTTGGTTTGCAGGAAAATAGAATCATGTGGATTTCCAATAGATAACACATTTTGAACTTTTACTTTGATTACTAGATAACACTGCAGAAGATGAAAAAACAAATGAAAGAATGAGAAACAGTAGCTGCAGACTGACTATAATAAGAGCAATGCTTACTATGTAACTACTTCCCCTGAGTTAGCTTACTGGTATTGAAATTGGCCTCTATATGTAGTTTCTTGTAATGTATTTTTTTAGAGTGACGGTGCAAAATGGCAGGATAGCACTTCCTTTTCTCTGTTTTTAATTCTACTGAAAACTGCTGGCCTAAATTTCTTAGCTAACATATAAGGAGTTTGTTTTACTTGAACTGACATACCATATTTCTCAGAAGTTTGGTGGCAGAATAATAAATAGGTATGCACTGTAATATATGGATGAAAATTACATAGGAAAAAAGGCTGTGAGAGTGTTGGGGTACTATTATATATTTAAAAGTATTTAAACTGGGATTAATTACTTAACCTCAATAATTAAGCCAGAATTTACATTCCAGGTCTGAAGAATATGATGATTCTACATCCAGGAGTAACACAAATTCCTGTGAAGAGGATTATCAGAGAGGCTATGGTGGCAGGAGATGTCACCATGATGTGAGGCTTCAATCATACTGATTTAACATTGTGATTCTGAAACTGGGCTCCCAGATCCTGGCAACTGCCAGCCTATATGCCTGCCTTCCTCATATGGTAGAAGTTGGTAAAACCACTCTGAGAAATAAAATTAACAACATATGTAATTTGCTTAGAAAAAACCTGCTGTAGCTTTCTGTTAAAGAGAGTCTTGAGCTTCTTTGAAAAAGTCAGAGCAGAGAAAGACAAACTGGTTCAGGCAGGATACATGCATTTGGAAAATATTTTCTATAAAGTCCCTCAGAAAAGAGTTTTAAGGAACTTGGCAACAATACATAAAAAGGAATGTTCTCTCCTAAATGTGTATTTGGTTGAAAGACAGGAAAGAGT
>NW_009936833.1:63318-90607 GCF_000696875.1 Nestor notabilis
AAGTGGAAATTGGTTTAGAACAGATAAATAATTTCTTTTCATAGCAGGTAGTATCTAGAGCTCGGTGCCACAGGGGGTTGGGAGGGCCAAGGGAATAAGCAGTTTCATAGGGGGATTAGACAACTTCATTAACAATAGGCTGAAAAATAGATGCTGTGGGGAATAGGCAGTAATGTGTGTCCTGATATCTCCAGTCCCACAGTTATGGATGTGAGGGGTGAGGGCAGTGTGAGGGGAACAGCATGCAGAAAGCAGCCAGACTGGTAAATTCTCCCTGCCCAACCTGTACTAATACCACCAACAGGGACACTTTGCTGGGCTAGACAGAACGCTGGTTTGACCCAGTAAGTCATTGCTTATGCTTTCAGGTGTGGTGAGACCCAGTTTTAGTCCTACTTACAAACCTAGCTATTTTTTTTTTTGTTGTAGGTCTATAAAATACAAAGTTTGTAACCTAAACCACTGAAAGGTCTCTGGCAGACACAGTTAATTGAGATCAAAAATATTTGTTAAGAGTAATGGAGTAATGTGTCCTCATCCTAATTCATGCCAAATTTTATGCAAGATGTTTCATTTTTTTCCTAAATTATAGGGAAATCTGTAGTGTTATAAATAGATTCTCTTTCAGTAGTAAACAGGAAAAGGATCTGATCTGTTACTATGTTGGCATAATATATTATTTATGTTAGTAATACATAATATCTTTTCTAGCTGCTAAGTGTCTCCAAACACTTGACTTTTTATCAAAATCAAGGAATAAAAAAAAATAGTAAACATTATACATATTAAAATGCTTTCCATGTCTGCATCATATTCCAATTATTTAGTCATCACAATTTTGCATTGAAATAAGAAAGTCTGAAGAAGTTGACAAGGTTGAGGCAACACAAACAGTTCATCTGAGAATCCAACTGCATCTCCCTCTAGGGAGTAAAAGGGCATAACTTCTCTGTGCCTGAACAGATTGCTCCCAGCTGGAGCAAGGGGGAAACAGAGACCACGTCCTAACTCCTTGAATCATGTTGCAGCTGCAGCCCTTTCTCCGGCTGCACAATGCAAATCTGCTCCTCACTCAGGCAGTATGGCTTGGGAGATTACAACACAGATTAGAATGACTGAATCTAATGATAATGCACAAGACATACTTCAAGAATTACAGATTTCATAAAGACATTTCAAACTATTAATAAACTTGTAGCAATTAAGGAAAGGCTGAAAACCAGGTAAGTTTCTTCACCCACCTCTTACACAGCCTTCTTTAAAATCAGCCTTCTCATATTTATTTTGCCAAAATATTTAATAATGCATTCTCAGTGATGTTTCTTAGAAGCAAAATATGACTTTGTTCCTGACTCACTCAACTGAAGAGCACTGTACTGGGAAAGACATGTACATCCTCTTATTAACTGACTTGTTATTCTGTTCATCACTCCTGAACTGTGCAAAGAAGCCATTATCACCAAATTACAGTCTACAAAATGCATGGAATAAAAACTAAGATGATTTGGATGGATACAAACCAACACATTATATCCACAATGTATGTTGAGAGCTTTATTAAACAAAGTTGTAAGGAAATTCACATATCTTCTTCCTCTCTTGGCTGTCACTATGTCTATTTCCTATGCTCCATTACCTCTGCACAAGCCCAGGAGGTGTTTGCACACAATAGCATTTCATTCTTGACTGAATTTACACTGAGTGTTCCCCTCGTATTATGTATACATATGAGTTTGCATTTTACCGCCACTTAAAAAAAAAAAATATCTTGTGAACCTCATGCAGTTCTTTGGGAAACATACCCTATAATCAAATTTTTAAAAGGATGCTTTTAGTTCCCACAGATGCAAAGACACAAAACTTAAGATCAAGAAATCTTTCTGCAGTTCTTACTCCTAAAAGGGACATAATTATAATGTATTGTGCATGTATGTTGTCGTTTCGAAACTCCAAAGTAGCCATTGCAAGTAGATTAGTAGATTATTGCCAAACCAGATAACAGCCTGGTCTTTGACAGCCAAATGGTTTGGAAATCTAAGATAAGATGTCTAACATTTCAGTAGCAAGAAACATACCATCACTTTTTTTATGATCTGCCCCAATTTTGTGTCTTAGGGTAAGAATTACAAACGATTTCGTCATTGCTCAGTGATATGCTCAGTGAGGAATTTGTTATGCAGCTGAAATATAATAAAAACAAGTAAAGCGTGTGGCATTTTTTTCCAATAGAATCAACAGTGTCTAAATAATTCATAAAGAGATATGAAGATAGGATCCCTGCCTGGCAGTTTACAAGCTTCTTCCCTAAGAACTGATGTAGTGAATCTCCATAGTATATGGGTGACCAAAACTGTCAGATATCAAAGGTAAATGAGAATACTGGAGAAGATAGTAAAAACCTCTGCAGTTAGAAGATAAAATTAAATTTATGATTTGTTAAATGTTATAACCCTACTTTTTCAGAGAAAATGGGAATGTAAACCAGCAAAATTTCAACTATGTTCTGAATGAATGGAATTTGTTTCCTTTTGGTACATATTATGGTCAGCAACATGTGATCTGTAAAAGCAGACCAAAAATACCTGGGAACACCTTCCCCTCCCCACCTTGTCCTGTAAAATGCTGTACACAAACAGTCATGATATATATCAGATTTATTTCTCTTTTGGTCTTACCTCTTCCATTCCCTTATTAAAATAATAAGACAAACAAAAATTTCTAATTTTAACAAACAATTCCAAAGTACTGAGTTTTTTCTAAATTGTAAAATGAAATTCAGCTAATACACTTCAAAATGCAACCCCCTTCTTTCCCTTAACTGCAAGGATAGGAGTGTAAATTTAACTAGATTTTGATCATAAAGAGCATCATTTTAAATAATGTTTTGGGGGAGGGAGAGTGTTGTGGCATTATTTTTAAGTGACAGAGTAGCTTGCACTAAACCATACCAAATTAAAAATTGAAGTTTAAACACCAAGAATTACTGTATTGAAAAAGTTGCAGTTTTTAACATGGATCATTCTCTAAACATAACCTAGATTTCCTCAGCAAAACACAGATAGACAGACATACACAAATGCCAACATTTTTCAAATATATTTAAGACCACCGAAATAATTTGAGAGAACTGAATACTAACAAATATTTAAACATACACTGTAGTATTTCCGAAGCTACTTGTAACAAGGTACTTTCCTGGAAGACTAACACTGGAGGGGACAGAATTGTGTCTATATCTGTTAAATCTTACATTTCTCACTGAATTTCTAATTAAAAGTAGCTTTCCACTTTGATGTGGACCCTGGGCTTCATCTAAAAGACTTTAAAAAAAATGTTATTATCAAACATAATAGAAAGAAATTGCTCTGAGAAAATGCTGTGTAGTTATTCCCATCTTTCACTATCTGAGCTTATGTTACTTCAGTGCAAATCGTAAAATCAGAACTAAAAACCAGTTCCAACGTTTAACCTTTATGCTGCTTAGCAGTTATTTCTGAATTGTTTCAATAAATCTCTTCCAAAGTAGATTTTTTTTTCTTTTTCTTGCCCTAACCAGAATACCAGCAGACAGACAGACAGCAAGGCGCTGCCCCGCAATAGCATGACATAGACAACTTTCACTGGAACTACAATCTCTATGCTGTGTTATCTTCCCACAGCACACCCTCACAGGAAAAATTCAAGTAAGTTTGGAAAAGGAAGGAAAAGAATACAGAGATGGGTTGAAACAAAGTCAGAATGTCTTCAAGGAGAAAAATCAGTAGCAATACATTAAAAAGAAAAAATCATCATTTTCTGTTGAGTATTGTGAAAAATTGCTTGTTTTTGTATTATTTTTAACAATCCATTACAATTCTTTTGATGTGCAGGGAACTGAAAACGAGTTCTGTTGTTCATTCTTTTGCTTTCTGAGATAGTACTAAAAAAAATAATCTGCTATTTATATATATGTATCTTTTAATGATAATTATAGTGAAAAAGTCTCATTATGCAATGGCAGTAGACGGAAAGTTGAAAATTATAATCTAAATGACCATTTACACATCATTCAAAAAAGGCTGAAGAATCATTTATCCTATATATTGTTAAATAGCTTCCCTGAACATCAATCCTACAGCAAAGCCAAACAACTGTAGGATCATAGAATCATAGAATGGTTAGGGGTGGAAAGGACCTTAAGATCATCTAGTTTCAACCCCCCTGCCATGGGCAATAACCATATATAGCCCATGTAGTTCAGAAATAGGCATACAGTGAAAACACAAAGTCCAGAGAACATATTTTCTGTGAATCCTACAGTGGAAACCCCACAGTTTTCTCATAAGAAAAAAAATATATGTTTTGTATTCTATACTACGATGTCTCCAAAGGCTGTCCTGTTATTTTAATTAAGATTTTTGATTTTGTCCAATGAAATAATTTCAAAGGAATTAGGTAACGAGCACTCAAGGAAATTAAAAGTCACGTGCACAACTTTCATAGATTCCACTGACAACTCTGGTTTATGTATAAAACATTCTAATGATAGAGACATACAAAATAGTTGAATTAATTAAGAAATACCCATAAGTAAACAAAATATATGAACTCTCACCTTGACAAAAAATAGTGGAAAAAAATTTAATAAAAAATATAGAGTAATATACAAGATGAACCAACATGACTGAATCGAAGTTTCAACATGCAGGATTTTCCTTAATCTCAGCATATTTAGCTAGAAAGTTTAAAAGAAAGATACTTGTTAGATATTGTTCTCAGAAGGTAAGTGATGTTTGACCTAAAAACTTCAGCAGTCTAGCAGGAAGAGGGAGAAGCCGGGGAGGGAAATTTACTGACATTAAAATTGCATGAACTAATCTGGATAAAAAACAAGAGCACTTCTATCTTACAAATCTTTCTTCTCTGGTTAATTTTTGTCCTAAATCAATATGGACCGTTATACAAATATGTCTTAAAGGAGACAAACGAAGTCTTACAAACTTTCCCAATTCACCAATTACACTGTTCTTCCTACCCTTCACTCTCCACCTGTGTTTCATCCATCTTTCCTGTCTTCTTTTAACCATAACCATAAGACCTGTGAGACAATTTCACCTACTTTTTCCCCAACTCAGAACAATGATCTAAGTCTTGATTAAGACCACTTATAAATATGCAACTTTTTCCATCCACATACACCTTATCAGAATTATTTTAAAGGCACAACGCTCCACTAATTCTTCTCCTGTAAACCCTTCTATCAATAATATCTGTTGTGTTGGATTATTATTGCAGGTGTGTATAGCTCCGGAATAAACTGTTTAGTACTAGTAAGAGAAGTGATATTTTTGAGTTCAATACACCAGGCACTACATGATACAATGCACCTTACAGTCATTGCTCAGAACGGACAGTTGGCTGTACTCATACTCAATTCACCTTCCACTGCTTCCAAAGCACTTTCCCCTAAACTTGAACTAATCTGCATGAGAGATCCTCTTCAGTAAATTGTACTAAATTTACGATTTGTTTTTCCTCTAAATTAGTCAAGGAATATTTACAAATTGCAAATGCCTGAGACACTTGATTTTATTAACTAATGCACAGCATGTTGATGCTATGCTCTCAGAGTTATCTTCTAGTACTCACAGATAAAATTTGATTCCCTAGCACCTCTATTCTTGTTCTTTATCACATGCCTTAATGACAGGTTCAGGGGAGGTTGGAGGAAAGCCCCACCCAAAATCACACTACCAGCAAATGAGCTAATAATTTTTATGGGTTCTGATGCACTGTTATTTCTTTGCAAACACAATCACTTTGTCAGAGCCGAATCCCACATTTGAATGTCCTTATAAGAATGTGCCAAATATATCAGTTTTCATCATGGAAATATTATGCCATATGGGCCACATATGAAGAGGTAGAAAGATTTATAAGAACAATTAAAAATGCTATCTATCACTACTGATCACAATGCACAGTAGGAATTTAAGACACACTGATAAGATACCACAAAGGAAAACAGTCTTATTCATATGGTCAAACATATGTCAAACCACTGGATATTTAGCCTGAGATTTAATCCCACCCTATGCTATCTTCTAAATGTTTGAATAAATGATTCTGTGACACATGCAGTAAGACAACTCTGGTAACTCACTATAGCCCAAAAGATACAATTGTTCCCCATGAAGAAATACTTAAATACATCTGTTTATTATTTTTCTTTTACCTTTCTTGCTTCTTGGTCAAAAAATTAACAGAAATTTCTCTGAACAGGAAAGTGAAATAAACCAGGATCTTTTTGTTACCTCAGAACCGTTTCTTTTTTCCAAAATATTAAAACCAGCTTCTACTCTAATTAGAAATAAGTGCTGATCTTATTTTTTTTCTAGAGAAAGAAAGTCAAATTGTTCTGTTAAAACAACAGAAAGAAAATACAGATTTTTTACTTTACTACTGCTAATATTATAACATGATTTTTCTGTGGTTTGTTTTGAGAGTCTGGGGGGAGGCTTTTTAATACAAATACAAAAGTCAAAATAAACAAAAACTTGGAGCTATGAGAGATTGAAATCAGGCAGTTTTCCAGTGTGTCAATGGAGTAACATCGCTGTCTTTGGTCTGGCTATCCAGTGACTTATTTGTGCTATGGTGGGAAGTGGCTGTTGCACATTACAGGAAACCTGCTTGGTTTGCACGGTTATGCCAGGAATCTGAGTGGGGGCAATCACAGAGTCACTGCATTTCCCACGGAAAGCACTGGCTCCATCATACAGATATTTGCTGGTAGAAAACTGCTGCACCAAAAAGGTGGGGATAAGTCAGACCAAGTGCAGGTAGGTATCTACACCTGAGCTTCTCACCAAGCATATATTGAGAGAAACAAGCCATTTCAGGAAGCAGTTTGCCTCACCTATTGTAGCCAGGGAGACTAAACCACAGATGTATCAGTTTCTTTCTATTGAATTTGAGAGGCTTCATGGGTCTTGGCCAAGTTTTTAATCATGTTAGAATACTTGAATTTTAGACAATTATGATCTCCTCAAATATAAATCAGTGTATGTATACACAGCTACTAATACTTCAAACATGATCTATATTTTTTTAACTCTATGCTTATATAGAAAAGTTTTCATGTCTAGAAATCAGTTACAACTATTTAAATTATTTTGATTGTTCTACTTTGATGTTTTGTTAGGCCTAGGATTGTGGATTTTATTATTTTTTGTTTTCTCTTTTTAAGCAATTTCCACATTCCTGTTATGAACAAGCAAGGCCAGATGTATGAGCTGCTGAACTATTACAACTCTCAACTCTCTTTCTTTCAAGCATCTTTTAAGTGTTGACTCTACTACCTAATTTCCACGTCAATGTATTATTTTTCTTGAAGTAAATCTACCCAAGATAACCATTACACTTTAACAGTGTGGATCAAAGAGCATTTATTACAAATTTATATCTGTTTTTAAGATTTGACATCAGCAAAACATTACTATCAGTATTCATTAAAAAAATTAGAACTGCACATTTGGGATAGTTATAGAATCACAGAATCATAGTTATACTCAGCTCTTGCCTAGTTATTTAAGCACACAAAAATGAGTAGTAGACATTATATATTTTTCTTTTTCAGTGATCGCTTTAGCTCATATTTTCTCATCCAAAATGGTCTTTTTACATTGTATCAACTGTTTCTGATAGGAGGTTTTAGAATAATCCCTCGAGAAAGAGGTGGATAAGCGTTATATTTCCTTAAGCTGTACTTTTGTGAGCAGCACATAACTACAGCAACTGAATTACTTGCATATTAGCGGCTAACAGGAAAAGTTATCTTGAGCAAATAGATAGTTGCAATATTTGAATTCTACGAAACACAGTATGAATTCCATGTTTAACAATTCAGCTTGAGAATTTGAAAAGTCCAGAAGCATGAAAAAGAAAGTTGGAAGCTGGCTGAGGTGACTAAACCTCTATGTATGAAACTCACATTTGACTGCACAAAATCTTTCATACAAGCAGAAAGCACATGAACATTAGGAATGCCATGGTGATGTTACATTGATCTTTTACCTCAATAAGAGCAATGGTCCACAAAAGCACCTGAATATACTCGTGGGAATTTTGTTACTTGCTTATTGTATCAGCTAGCAACAAAGACAGATGAGAGATTTGAGTAATATGAACTGGACCACATTTACTACTAACACTAATTTTCTTTTAATTAAGTCCTCCAGCACTTGATGATTGTGTGAAGAGCTGAATTCTCTGGTTAAATTCAGAAAAATACTTCAATGTCTCTCTTGAGGAAAACATATAGTCTTACTGCTTTTAGTAGGATTACTTTCATATTTCTAGCTCAATGTTTACTCAGCCATTTTCTAGGATTTCATTGCAGTGCATAGTAACCTGAAAAAATAATATTCTATTTACATTGTAAATTTCTTGTCTACTAATATGAATATTTGAGATATCATTTTTGCAGCAGTGAAGGAGGAATTGCTTTCATATCAAACAAAACAAAACCTAAATATACAAATCTTTCCCCACTACCCTCCATGACTAGTGAAACAAAAAGAGAACCTAAAAATGCTAGTGTTTTTTTCAACTTGTTGTTTATCATTAACAAAGAACATCAGCTGTTACACGTGTTATGCAAAATCAGACATTTTGTTCTTAAATTCTGAATGCAAAATTCAGTTTAGTAGATATAAAAAGAGAATATATTGAAGAAGAGACAGGCCAAAGGGAACTCCAGGCAGAAGAAAACAGACTGCCATGTTCCACAAAGGCGAATAAGAAGGTGATGCAAGCAAGTGAAGATCAGGCAAATCCAGAGCATCATGATCCTCTGTCTTTAATCCCCCATAATACCAGCTTTCCAAGACATGCAATTCTCCCACTACTTCTCTCCTTCTGCAGAACCACAGGAACATACTGTTTATTCATCTTAAATCTAGTGAAAATGCATGCCTAGTGGCATGTGAAGAAATAAATATGAATTATGGTTAGGGAATGGAGAAAAATATTCAAGACGCCTGTGCCTCTGAAAACAAATATGCCTCTATGCCTCTCTTACAGTGTTTTTATAAACTTTACCTTTTACTTTTAACCATCTCTACATAGCACAACATTTAAATATTTCACAGGAGCTTCAGTGAGTTAGTTGTCTGCCTCCTGCTTATATTTGAGTCGACTACTTACTTGAGTGGTTTTGATTACTTCACACGAGTGTTATAAAGCTATATATCCACGTAAATCAACACAGAACTCTCCATGAAAGCTTCTCTAAGTGCAAAACATTATTATAGTATTCTATGGGAAAAGAGAAAAAGAAATTCCAAGAATTTGGCTTACTGCAGTAGAGCTAAGTCACTAGAAACTGTCTCATGCCACAGCTTAAAAAAAGCTAGTGACATTTTTTTTTAAAACAATCCCTTCATGAAAAAGGATGCTAATGACACTGCTGGCTGCTCTGCCTCAAGAGGGAATTGTCCATCTGCTAACAAATCTCTGAATCTATATTATTAAGCACTGTTTATAGAAGTATCAGAGTACCCTTGGCACATTAAGAAACCAATAGGGCACATTTCGAGACTTCAGGGGTTTTTTTAGTTAAAATTCTGGGGATAATTTTCTTTTGCATATAAAGGAACTGTGTTTCAAGATTGGCATCATTAGGAAGCTCTGCTGGGATCTAATGTTTTTATTTTCTTTCAGAGCAAAACTTATTTCTCTAAGAGGAGCTCCATCTCCTTGCACATAAAATGAACAAATATACAGTTGTTCCCCCTAGTTTTAATTTACATTCTATGATCACAACTAGATTAGAATTTTATACATTGCATCATTATTTAGATACAAGCTGCTTTTATATTTCCCACAATTCCTGCATTTAGAAAGTGCCGCTCATAGATATTCTTGTTACTATTGCTAAAAAACTATTTTAATATGGATATAAAAATACAGCTCCCTAAAACTTCTATAACTCTCCTAAGAGATCCTTATTACTACTTGGAACTATATAATGAGTTGAAATTTTACCAGGACTATTCCAGATCTTAAAGCAAATCACAGCTGAGGTGAGAGGGGTGCAAATAATAGCATTCCTTATACAACATAGAATCTTGTTATTTGAGAAGCATTCATATATAATCACAGAACAATTTAGGTAGGAAGGAACCTGTGGAGATCATCATGCCAAACCTACTGCTCAAATGGGGCCAGTCTCAAGAGTCACATCAGCCTACACAGCATCCTGTCCATCTTCTGCGTTGAATACCTCCAAGGCTGGAGAATCAACAAGATCTCTGGACAGTCTGTTCCGATGATTTATTATGCTCATCATGAACACTTTTTCTCCTAATACATCATCAGAATTCCCTTTGCTGCAGACTGCTTTTGTTGCCTCTCATCATTTTGCTGTGCACCTTTGAGAAGAGTCTGGGTCCATCTTCTGCAGAGTCTCCTATTTAGTGTCTGTAGGCAGCAAAAAGGTCCCCCTGAGCTCTGTCCCAGACAAAGCAAGCCCAGCTCTAAGCCTCTTCTCATGTATCAAGTAATCCAGCCCCAATCAGCTTGGTGGCCCTGAAGTGGACACCCTCCATGTCTTTCCTGCACACCAGGAAGCCCAAACTAGACACAGAACTCCAGATACAGTCTCACAAATGTTGATTAGAGGAAAATTATCACTTCCCTCAACATGTTGGCTAGGGTCTTATTAAATGCAGCCCAGTGTCTAGTTGCACATACTAGTGGAATGCAAAGATGCACAATGAAAGACTGATTTGGGTGAAAGAATAGGTCAAGTAAGGTCCTTTGTTGATGGAATATGTCCTTTATACTTATAAGATAGGTCAGACTTAGAAATACAGAAAAATGTACTTGCTGTTGAAAGATGCAACCCTAGTGAAAAGTGAATACTTCTGACGCTCAACATATAAATGCAAATGAAAATTAATTCCTACACTCTTGTCCTTTCCCTGATTGCCAATTTTGCTAATCATGATAACTTATCTTTTCCTAGAATCTTATTTGGCAGGAACTGAAAAAAAAATCAAATTCTTTCTTCACAATAGGCCAATAAAAGCATACAGAGGAAAGTTATCTTTAGGCACAACTGTAGTATTATTTTTTATTCGAATGATGATGATTTACAGCCTGACTGAAAACTAATTGAAAAATGATTAAAGTATCTCTTACTTCAATGATTTCAGAATCAGGTCTTTAAAGCTAAAATTTTTACGCACATCCTTGTGATTAACATCATAGAGAAATAAGGAAACGGCTGTTAATCACTCTCCAAAAAATGGTATTTAGACAGCTTTTTTAGTGTTGCAGAAAACAAATATAGTCTCTAACATACAGTAATGAGCTGGCCAGGCTATTTTAACGTATCAGCTGTCTTTATGTGCAACAAAGTATTAAAAAAGAGTCTTCTGACATATATTCCTTATTCCTTGAGGTCCCACTTTCAGATTAATAGAATTTTTTTCTTTTTTCCTCCCCTTTCCCTTTAAAGGCTCAAATTTTCAGGCCCTCTAGAGCATCCTGCTGCACATTTTCTAACCTTTAAGAATAAGCTTAAAGTCTGACAGACGTTTTTTTCATTTTCCTCTACTCTAAAAAAGCTAAAAACTTCACATACTTTTAACTTTTTCTAATATATTTAGAAATCTGTTCGTTTATTAGGTTTTTTATTAACTTCAAAAACTGAAACCAGCTTTCCAGTACTTCTTATCAATTAGATTTAATTTTAAACGTCTAACAGCATGATGCAGTATAAAATGAGAATTCGGCTAGATATCCCATGTTAAAAAGAACAACACCCCTCTGAAATATACATAAAATAAAGATGGTTGTCTCCCAAGCGAATATATCTTATGATGAAATTCATAGAGGGAAAGGAGGTTTTGCACACCGTTGAAGTCATGAAGTATATTGAGGCTTCAGCTATCAGAGGAGGTGCACAGAAATGCTGGAGAACCCTCCAACATGCTGCAGAATCAGTTTCAGCTCCAGACCTGCTTTGGGAGCTAGCTGATTCTGGTCCAACAGTGTCCCAAGGAATGTCTGCAGCTGTGTGTTCATATGGAAATGGAAGATCCTACAAAACCTGAAGCTTTGAAAACAACCCTCAAAGCAGCATGGCAGTACCAAGAAAGGGATAGGGCAAATATGCTTCTGAAGATGGATTCTGAAAGTGTGAATGCCAGCTCCCAATATTCTCAGCTATTGAAAAATCATTTCAGAATTAATAGTGAAAATAATCTCTTCTCTCCAGTTTTGTTTACTTCTCTAATTTACAGAAGACCAAGCCTACTTTTTGAATACTGACAAATTAACTAAGTAGAAAGAAATTATCTGGACCTTTGTGGATGACTACTGTAGCATAACGCAACTAATTACCTAAAAGTATCTTTTCCTCTTCTTTGCTTAAAAGCATCAGTAACTAGCTTGGCTGTAGGTCTGATTCTACATAAATACATTTTTCAGATTAATCCCCTTCACTGCACCTGGGAAAGCAGACTCAACCTATACTCTTAGAACCAATGAGTAAATGTAGGCACTGAAAATTGTAGTAAAATTCATTAAAAATACTACGTTTTCAATAACATATGTTATACAAAGTTTGGATGGACAGCATGCCTTGGTAAAATACACAGATAGAATTCAAAATTGAAGGAAATTACAGTATTTGATCTCTTTAAATGGCATTGTTAGTTATCTTCAAGCTTTGTACAGACTCCATAGTTCACTGCTTTTAGTAGAAGTCTATTCCCACTGCAAACCTTCCTTTAAACACAGAGATATCAGAGCAGAGTTTCTGAGTATAGGCTTATTGGCATCTTAAAGAAGGAACAGTTTCTATTTTTCCATAATGTAGCAAAATGTAGTTTATCATTCTGTTCCTCTGTTCAAAATTTTCTCTTTTATGAAGAATCCCCACCTGACCTTCAAATGTAAAACATCTTGATTGTTTTGAAGTAAGGACAGTGAAATGAAACAGCAAATGTAAACTGTATTCTGTCATGTCCCTCACCTGCTTACACCTTGGCATATTATAATATTCTCAGTATTACCCAAGAACATTATTTGCAAATGAAGGTTATCTACAAAAGCAGTATATGAGTCTCTTGTCAGCCTGCCTTACATTTATTTCTTTGAGGATCAAATCCTGCAAAATATCAGTCTTCAAGCAGATGAGTAAAATATAATAATTTTCCTCTAACAAAACCATGGATGACACTAATGCTAATATTAAATTTCTTTACTACACACATTTTAGTGTCTTTTCATTTAATTATATAGAATTTAACAAGTTATATACAATTATAGATGACTAAAACATGTAATGCATTGCTTGAAGGAAATTTATATCACTCTTTGGACAGAAGCATTAACTACAGATGTCTGAAATGAATAGCCATTATGCTTCTCTTTTAGTATGCTCCATCTATGACATAGTATGTGCACCACTTAGGAGAATTTAAGTTGCATTGTTTTCTTCATTAAAGGGAAGCTGCCACTAAAACAAGTCTTATTTAGAATAGTTGTCTTTTTTGTTTTGTTCTATAATTGACCTTTGTATGTGCTATTCACACAATGGTACCAATTGACTGTGATCACCTCCAAGCTAAGTTCAAGTGGAGGCTAACGACGTCTTAAACTTTTATGGAGGAAAAATATGGCAGACTTAGTGGCTGTGATCTTATGACACAATCAGATAGAAATGAACTTAACCAAAATGCCCTCAGAGATTTAACTTCAACATTACATGCTGCTGTGAAAAAGAAAAAAAGGACAACCTAAGGTCAGATTTTTACCTGGGTGACTTGGAAAATGTTATATTACATACGTTGCTAAGACATTTCTTTGCTTTTAAAATGTTTGCTTTGAAATTTCAATTTCTTATTAGAAATTTATATCTCTGTTTTGAAAGAAATATGAAATGAAAACAAAACCCCAAAACAGTAAGACCTGAGTAGCACACCAATAGGACTAGCAGTTTTCTAAATTCTGGGTGAGCAACTAGAGATGCATTGAACATGTATCTTTATGATGACGAATTTTTATATGGCAAGTAGTCAGCCATGTTAAGATGGTATCTTACACCTAACATCGAAAAACTGATTTAAAATAAAAAAAAAGTCAATCTGCTAAAACAGAACTCCTATTAAAACTTACTGAGATCCCTGTAGAGGTGCAACAAACTCTCCAAACAGAGCACAATGCAATACAGTGACTTTCAATGACTTTTAAGTCATAACCACAGGGGAGGTATGACTCTAATATTTTACACAATAAATAGATCTGGGGAGGTAAGCACTAATTTTGGATTTCCAAGTTAGATCATATCTGGCCTGACTTTTCAAAATAGCTAAGTGCCTGCACGTCCTATTTCATCAGCTCACAAAATGCTGCAGACACATTACACATGAGAAAGCAGTCTGGAGTGGGTTTTTTTGAGAAACCTAAAATTCTTTGTCAGTTTTGAGAATTCTGTCTGCTAATCTCACCTAATAATCCAGTGATAGATTTAGGAGCAGAATCAAAATTTTGTTACATTCATTTCCATGTATTAAGTGACATTATGGTGGTCATTAAAGAAGAGAGAGCCAGTTAACAGAACTGGAGTCTATATTTAGACATTAATTTTTCCATTTCATCAGATAATATATTAAATGTCACATTCTGTTGCACAGCCAATTAGAGAGGTAAGCACAACAAAAAAGAGTTTTCCTGCTGGTTCTGTTACCAGCACAGCATGGTATGAAAAAAAGAGACAGAACTACCCAGCCAGGAACAGAAGTGAGAGGAAGAATGCAATAGTGCTGGCTTTATGACCTAAAATATTTTACCCTTGAGTTAAGACAAAATGCTGATATAAACGAGCTAATTTTAAAACATGTATAACATTAATTGAAATCCTCAAGAGTTAGTAAGTTGATCTCATATTTAAGTAAAAGAGAGCTGCAGAAGGAAGCAAGCTATGCATTTTGCCTACCACAATAATGTGCTAAAACAAGGCATAAGGGAGAAAACCATGTAATTCTGAACCAAGTATTTGACAACATAAAATTTTAAAATCAAAATGATTTTGAAAGAGATTAAAACATAATGTGCCAACAAGTCTTCTTTGGTCCTCAAGCTTTTCAAATGACATAACAGCTATTTTAATCTGGTGTCCTGTGTAGGTGCTACTGCAATTATCGCTCATTATTAAAATACACCCATGCCATTTTAAAGATATTTTACTTAATAAAACACTATATAATTCTACACAACAAATATTGTGTTCATGAATCAAGATGAAATAACTATTTTACTTATCTAGGAAATAAAGCAAAACAAATGTCTCAAAACTAGGAATTTTAAACCACTGAAAAAAGGGGGAATATAAGAAAACAAGCAGAATTAATCCTACGAGACTTCTGCATATTTTGATACATGTTCTTATAAAACTGCTCAGTATAGATACTAGGCAAAATGTCACCATTTTTTCTCCCTCTCTTTCTACTTTAAGCAAAGAGAAAGAATGTCAATATCTTCCTTACAATAAAACAGATCTTTTAGAAGGAAGAGGAGGAGGGAGCAGAAGAGAATCTTATAATAGAGAGCCCTAAACTCAGTTTAGAAGTAAGCTGAATGGAAATATAACACTAAGATTTTCATAGGCATGCCAAACATTTTATACTGAGCTATGTTAAATCTAGGTAATTACTTTCAAGATTTACAATACCAATTACTTTCATTGCTACTGAGTAGCTATAGTTTAGCCTTTTTTTTTTTTACACATATATTTCTATATTTTTCTGTGTTTTTGAAGATAAGTAACACTGATGCAGTTTTGCTGACAAAACATTTGCATTAATGAGCTGTTCTTTTCTTTAAGAGAACCAAGGAGCTTTTTGTAACCCAATAGCAGCAGGATATAAGCCTCTCAGAAAGTTATGACAGAAGCAATGTATGAAAAAGTATAAAATGGGGTATCTTTCCTCCTGACAACCTGGAGCTTACTATGCAGTTCCTTCTTTCTCATGACATTTATATTTCAGCCTTTGGCTTGCATGCTCCTACAACACAATCAGCATTAGCAATACAAAGATAAAGAGGTCTGCCTTAAATACCAGAGGAATTATTAAATACTTTTTTCCCCCCTCAAATATCTAGTATTTAATCCAATAATTGTGTTTATGGGATAAATTACCTTAAGTAACAACTGCATGTATTGCAGCCTATCATCTCTCCTGTGTTCCTTGTTCAAATGATTTAATACAAAATAAAGATCATGAGGTTTTCAACTTGAAAAATCAGTGTTACTCATACCTTTTGTTTGATGATCATGTCGTTGATATCATCAAGATCACCTACTATCACTCTCTGAGATTTTATCTCTCGATCCAGTCGAGAAAGCCAGTCAGTGAGTTCTGCCCATGCCTTATTGAAGTCAGCCAAGGCTGGAACCTCCAAAAGCACAGAAGATGGCATTTCTGGTTTGAAGGTGGTGGTTTCCTTGGTTACCCTGGCTTGTGTATCCACAGCAACAGTTTCACCAGAAGTTACTGAAAGAAAAAAAATGCTAAAATTATTGAATAAATGAACTATGATAAACATTTATTTCGGTAACAGAATTTATGCAGTAGAAAGGATAACACAGAAATAAGCTCATTTCTTGATGTTCTACCTACTGAAAATATGAAAATTAAAAACAAAAGAATATTTTAATTCATTTTTCCAGAGTATTTCTATTGGAGTGTATGCTTAACATTCAGCATTCTCAGCACATTCAAATTTCATCCTTAAAGAACAGTGTGACCTAGTAACACTAGCAAAGATTTCAGCGTAGTAAGAACCCCTCACTCAAGGTCACTGAAATATTGTTATACATGAGTCATCTTCCAAAATCTAGTAGTGTGGTCAGATCTGTCAAGGCCAGAGGCAGACTGAAAAAAATTGGTTGCAATATCCAATGTATCACAGCATGACCATGTAACAAGAAACATATTTCTTCCACAGTCTCCAGTCACTCTCTTGCTGTGAATTTGTTTCACCAACACTATTCTCACTTACTGTTTCCACTGGCTATTTCCCAAAGGCTCTGTGACCAATATGTGAGTTTGCACAACAAGAAATTCAGTCTTAGCTGATTCTTGATTTTTCCTCCTTGTAACTTGAAAATTATTTTTGCCCTCCAGTTAATCTTACAAAAACAATTCATTCTGCACAATATTACGGCAGATGAGGCTACATAGAATTGTATTTGGTTATTTTTTCTTGTTCGTAAAGTCCAGCCAAATAAGAAAAATGATAAAAAGGAAAAACACAAGAACACAAGGGCATTGCTTCACTGAGGTATTAAATCATTAGAAAAGAGAGACTAAATACCTACCCTTTAGAGTAGCTACAGAATCTCTATCTGAATCAACCTGAACACTGCAATAGCTAAACCAGGAAAGCTGAAATAAAGCTGTGTGGAGCATGCCTTACATTTTCTAACACTGCCACGCAGGATGTGTTAATTGAAACCCAAACATAAATTTCTAAAGAATCAACATGTTGGTATGTATTCTTCCTAGTCTCCATACAGAGTAGTTTCCTGCACTCCTCCTGTGAGGTAGTTTGTCCTTAGCAGAAAGAAGAAAAAAACCAAAACAAACAAGCAAAAAAACCAAGCAAATGAAAAAATAAAAAATCCCCCAAACAAACAAACGAAAAAGCCCCACTCACACCACAAAACCCACCGAAAAAAACCCCAGCACACACTCCTATGCCCAGTGTCATCTTATTCACAGCAAGGCAGTAAGGGGATTTTTGTTGTTTTCTAGTATTTCTGAGAGTCTAATGGGTTTCCCCATTGGCATTCATGACACTTCAGCAAAGTCTGTCTGAAGTCTTAAAACTCCAGTAGCAGGTGAGGGTTCAACAGTTTGGCTGTAAAATCACTTGAAACACTAGAACAATAAGTAACATTAGCTGATCTTGGCAAGGAATTTAGCAGCTTATTTTTCACTAATGAGTAAGGTTTTAAGTTACTTTACTGAGGAATCAGTGACCCTCATCAGCACTGCAGAAAGAGAAAAAGCTGTGCACAAATATCTAAATGTCTGTCACTGGTAAAGGACCATAAGATGCTGTCAGCATTAAAAATACTGTACACTCACAAAGAATTAATGAAATCAACTAACGTATACATTATTATTTAGCCTGAATAAATAGTAATATTATGACACCAAAAGTAACTCCTGCAAATGATGGTTTTTAACGATATACTCTTCAATTAAACATATTTATCTACACATCCATATCATTATTGCATTTCTAAAGTTAAATCCTTGTACTTTCCCTTTCTGTATTTTATAATCACACATCTGTGGATAACTATGAAGTAAATCAATTATTGTAAAAGGTGTTTCTAACACAGCAAATTTTTAATTAAAATCACACAAACAGACGAGAGAATTGATATGTCTTTTTCTGACATGGAAAGAGGTTTGTAAGGGTTTTCTTGTAATTTAACAATGCTGTAACAGAGTATCTTCTACAGTTAAAGACTGGCAGGTTTTAATATCAAAAGCAAAAGAGATAACCCTAAAGGATCTCTTTCCTTCACCCTTTTATTTTAAAAATTTTTACGCTGATGTGAATAATTACTAATAAGCTGTACTCATCAGGTATTCTTTTATCTGTCTTGAAATAACTCCAGATATATCCTGCCCTATTCTATTTCTTTTTAGCTAAATGATGCAAACAAAGCAGAAATTAGCCCAGCACTGGTGATGTCACATCTGGAGTGTTGTGTCCAGTTCTGGGCTCCCCAGTACAAGACGGTTATAAAGCTATTGGAGGGAGGCCAGTGAAGGGTCACAGCAATGATTAAGGGACTGAAGCATCTCTCATACAAGGAAAGCCTGAGAGAGCAGGGACTGTTTAGCCTAGAAAAGAGAAGAATCAGGGAGGATCTCATCAACGTGTTTAAATATCAGAAAGGAAGGTGCAAAAATGATGGAGCCAGGCTCTTTCCAGTGTGCCCAGTGACAAGAAGCAATGGGAAAACATTTCAGGTGAGTCTGTCTG
The DNA here is from genome assembly GCF_000696875.1 of Nestor notabilis. Lineage (NCBI taxonomy): Eukaryota > Metazoa > Chordata > Aves > Psittaciformes > Psittacidae > Nestor > Nestor notabilis. Next base: position 82,378 of record NW_009936833.1, read on the forward strand.
AGCCCCATCATAGCTTTCCCAAAGAGTTTATGGAGTCTCCATCCTTGGAAATATTGAAGAGTTGTCTGAACATGATTCTGGCCACCCTACCTGAGCAGAGGGGTTGAACTAGGTGACCTCCAGAGGTCCCTTCCAACCTCAACCACTATGTGATGCTATAAGTCATTCCCAAGAAATTGCTCCTGATGTAGCAGAGTTGTTAACTGTACTTTTTACATCTTATATGCCACTTTGCCCATAACTTTTAGCCCAAGATAGCAGGGAGGACATTCAGTAATGAAAAGGCAATGTACTGAACCTATCATTCACTAATGGACACAACTGGCTGAGTTTATGTCTTCCAGCAGAAGATTCAGCTCATTACCAAAACCAACAAGTTCCAACTCATGGTTCAAAGTCTGAATTTTTGGATTCATGCACCCTACACTCTGTTTTGGAGGAGATAGGAAACAGTTGCTTAAATAGTGACCAGTGCGTAGCAACCCAAGATTTACTCTACTGCCTAGAGAGCAGCACAACATTATTAGCTACCATGCTTTCACACTTTGGTGGTAGAAGCTACCAATGTCTCCCATCCCTCTCAAAGCAGCAATACACCATAGCTTTCCTTTGGCTGTCAGCAGATGAAGGAGTAATTTTGACAACTACTGCTGCAGAGGAGAAGAAAAGGAGAAGAAAGATCAACTTCTTCCAAACAGTGGCAGGTCATGAATATCTCCAAAAAATAGATGGGGCCCACATAGTTGCCACTTTTGGGCCATCAAACAAAGGTAAAATTTAAAACAAAGCCACATTAAGCAGGAATAGTGAGGAAAAAGAGAATACTGTATCAAGATCTGCAAGGCAATGAGAAAAGAAAATACATAATGTTCTATTAAGGCTGAAGGAACTTACAATAGAATTACTTTTCATATATATATAGAATCAAGAACTATTTCATTTGTAGATTCCCTTGCTATTTTTTTCACTTCCTAAAGTACATTGAAGCTAGAAAAGACTGGCAACATGAAAAAAAAAAAGAAGTATTGTTGGCATTTAAAGCTTAGAAACTTCAGTGGTCTGAAATGACTCCCAGAAAATCACTGAGAAACCTTTAGTCATCACTTTGTCTATCTTCACTGCTCTGCCAAAGAATAAGATGCATAATCATTAATATCTTCAGAATTACACACAGTATTTTTCTGTCAATATAGTAATTGTAATTTGATAGGAATAGCATGGTTGTACTCTTTTAATGTTTACAATCAGAAAGCTATAGTATTTTTCATCTTTATTCAGTGGGGGTTTTGGGGGAAGCAAACAGCAGATAAGTCTTTGAGCATGTCTATCTCTGATGAATGTCATTTAATTGCCTGAAGAACAAAAAACCATGCAACAAACAGCACCAACTATAAATAAATAATGAAAACAAAATATACCAGTTTTCTATAGATTCAAAAATACTTTGGTTTTAATGTTGTCCTTTAGAGCTTTCTGTGCTGGATGTGTTTTTATGCTTTCCTCTCTCTGACCTGGAAACTAGAGAAAATTATATACCAAAGACATAAAATCACAGAATTGTCTATACTGTCTCACCCCTGGATAGGAATTCAGCTTCACAGATCAGTCATGATTGACTGTAACAATTCCAAAATGTCATCTTATTTTACCCTCTCCTCACATGAACTCCATAGTACTGTAGGTCAAAGTGATTCAGAGTAAGGTTCATTATTTTCAGTGAGGTATTCCATATTGTGGTCAAGATACATGCAATTACTGAAAAATGTAGTTGAGTGCCAAAGCAGTTAAGTGTGAAAAGTATGTGTAAGTATTGACTTCCAGTCTTTACCAAGGGATGGATAATTAGGTCCACTTCCATCTGGCCTAAAGTTCATGTAAAGACCTTGTATTTCCTCTATGACTTCCAAGATTCTCAGACAAAAAGAAAACAGTTGCTTAGTCTGGCATTCTCATAAGTTAAACAGGAGTTGTCTTAGAGGAAATTTCTATTCTCATCAGTATTTCAGGTAAACTGAAGAAAAACTCTAAACTGGGACTTTTCAGAATCTCTATAATGAAACACAGGGTGTCTGAAAGACTGCCTGGCATCTCTTAGCAGCTCACATATTTTGGCCTGAGTATACACTCAAGAGTTTGCCAATTAATATTCATTTACTTTTTTTTCCTCTAGTGGCAGCTATTCCAGAATAGGGTATTTCTAACCTTCTGATAACTGCTCTGGATTTTCGCTAGTTTTCTTTATCCCTTTGATATAGTTCTTTTGCATCAAGAAACTTGAAGTACTACAGAGGACTGTAAGGTACCAGCAGAAGTCCAATGCCTGATATACCTTCTTTAAAAGCTACCGCTATCTCCCATTATCTACTAAAGATGGTAATAATCTGTTCCACTTTGACTAAGCAGTTAAAACGTTTGAGTTATTAAATTACTGATTAAAATTACCTTTAGAAAGTGGTTGCACAGTTTATCTTCTGACATTTATCTCCCCTCAGAACAAAAATACCACTTGAAATAATACCTGTTCCTTATTTCTCTTTCTTTCATGCTTGCACAAATATGAACTTGTTCATTTAACAGAACATATAAACGATTAAAATTAATAGAGAAATATAAACCAACATTAATTACACGATATATTGCAACAGATATAATTCTGAAAAAAATTATCTAGAGCTGCACTGACAGTTTCTGCGACTTAAAGGGGATATTTTGTAACAAATTCTAGCCCCCTGTAACACATCATAAATACAATTAAGTACTTAATCTTTCAACTTCTTTATAGGTTATATCTGTTCACATCAGTGATATGACAAACAACAAAACCAAAAGGACAATTAAAATTTAAAACATCAAACCACATCAACCTGTAGCTATGAAGGCAATTTCTTATTAATACTTTCTGCTGTTTAACAAAGGAAACAACATAGAACAATAATAGGAGAAAAATAAAACACAAAACTGAAATGTCTAGCAAAAAGCTGGAAAACAATCTTAACAGTACTCCGAACTAGATATGATTTTCACCTTGTTCTTGAAATACACCTGATCAAAGTCAAGAGCATATTGGTATTTTTTGCATCTTGAAAATAAATGTAATGTTAAACTTTAAGAGTAAGAATAATAGGAATGTGTCATGCAACTAAAATTTAAATATTAAATGCAGAAATAAGAAAAGCAAAATGAAGTCAACTACAGGAAAGCACTTTTTCTCCCCTTCTTTTATTCTGCCTATTTCAGTGTTGTGTTTCAAGAGAGGGTCACGCTGACAACTCAGAACACATAAAACACCTTACTTAGGTACTGAACAGGAACAGAATAGACAGGAAGAATGACAACACTCCCAAGAGCTTCAAACCCCTTCCAACACCTCCTTTTCAAGCCAAAGTCCTTAAGCAGAACAGACTCAGTTCACAGGAATGTTCCCAACTATCCTTCTGAATGTTTCAAGTAGTGTTGAAGTTTTAATTATGTAATGTAACTAACTGCATCTACCAGGTCAAAGCTTTTTGACAAAGAAGAAATTACATAGTAACTGCAGATTTAAATTCAATTTGCATGTCTAGCCTCTTGGGGATTTAGTTCCACGGTTAGCAGTACCTATGAAGACATATGCCAGCCTTAAATCCTTTACACAATGAATAACCGTGACATACACCCACTAAACTTTGTTTCTGCTTTAGTCAAGGAAATCAAGCTGTGTTGTACTCACTCCAAGGAAAACAGGGGAAGAATACCTGTACCCTGTGGCATATGTACAGACAACATCACTCAATGAATTTGTTATTGTAGCACAAACAACATCACCTTCTCTAGTGATAGACCAAAATTTGCTCTGTGGGCAAACTAGAATTTTATTGATTTGGCACAGGCACAGGCAGGGTTTGCTTATTACATGGAAAGACTCAGTGTCATCATACCAGCACTCATATTCTTAAACTCCAAGCAGGCATCCCTGAGACACATTTGGGAAGACAGTTTGGAGACTGATTTATTCCTCAAACATGTCCCAGTGATAAATGAATAACCTCATCTCTCTCTGTCCTTCAAAGTTAAGGAAATAAATTGACTAAAGAGTATATTAAGTTCTCCCATGCAGCACAACCCTTCCATGCAAGGTGGTCACTGTCGGTAACACTATTTGAAGAGAGGCCTACAGCTACCTGCTGCATGTTCTGGGTCACAGAGGGATTCCAAAAGAAAAGTAATAGAATTACAGCAGGCAACACAGCTCCAATTAACTGAAATAAATAATACCAATTTATTACAAAAAAAACCCAAAACCAACCAACATTTAAATTCAAAAGTGAGGATGGGGTATTTGTGGTGATTTGAACATAGAATAATGACTTTATGTTGATCAAAAAGTTATTGCTAACAAAATGACATGCACAGTTCTAAATGTGAAAAATACGCACCCTTAAAGCATTTTATCTCTAAGCTGACAGTTCATTAACATTTTAATAAACTTTTAAAGACAAAAAACATGTTTCAAAGTGAGTCTTTTTCTGTTTGAATAAAACACCAATGTCTGTTTGTCTTAGCCTTGAATATTTAGCAAAAACAATTCCTAGGAAAGATTACTTAGTAACTGTATCATGGACACTTCATAGATAGTATTTTCTATAGAGTATAAATGGGTAACAGTATTTAATTTCATAAACACTTAGGGAACATTCACATTATGTGCTATTGCCATCAATTTAAAGTAAAAGTTAAGTGCCTAAACTTCCTTTATATTCAATAAGCTCTGAATGATTCCTAACAATCATTATATATAATTTAGATTAATACAGTTAAAAAAAAAGATGCTTATAGTTTATGAGATTACTAGTTAAAGTTTAGATCTAAAATAGTCTGTGCAGTGGGATGAAGAGAGGGAACAAAATTAAGAACTCCATAATTCTTAGAGATACAAAAGAAAATAGAAAATCAAGGTTAACAACTGTTAGAAGAAAAGTGTTTGCAAGTGAATGTGTAGTGATATATTTGAAAAATAACCATAAAAGTTATGAATATGTTACTAAGATTAATAAATAGCATCATAACTTTCAAATTACAGTAGAAAGTTAAGTGTCAGCTTTCTCAGCCTTAACTTTCTCTGTCATATGAGAGATGTGGTAGAATTTTATTGCTCACTTCCTTTTCATATGTAGAAGCATGACTAAGCTGTTTATTGTACAATGCATTTTTCCAAATTTCCCCAAACACAACAGGATGATGTTTAGATATGTCTTTCACTCAGTGTAAAGCAAAGCTCTTGCTTTCACAAACACTGGATTGCAATGGGAAAAAGAACATATGTCCCTGTCTGTCAGAAAAATAGGAAGATTCTAGCAAACACTAAGAATTTCAGTGATAGAAATCTTCCATGCACCATAATGTAAATAATATTGAGGTGAAGTTAACTTACTGCTGCACGGCAGGAAGTTAAGACTAAGATCTGTTCTTGAGAAGAGCTTCTGCAGATACTTCCTTTATATTCCAGATACTTAAAAGTTGAATGTTAATGGTTTATTTGATGAGCATACTGCCATCATAGGTGGCAGTTCAAGATAATTTCCATGTAGAGATGTTATGACTTTTTGAAACGTCCTTTGTAGAAGAGATCAGGTTGGAGAATTCTTCAGCAAACTACACATACGTAAGTCCATGGACCCTCATAGGGTGCACCCATGAGTGCTGGGGGAGCTGGGCAGATGTCATTGCAAAGTCACTTTCTATAAACTTTGATGGATCATGGTGACAGGGAGAAGTGCCTTAAGACTGGAGTAAAGCAGATGTCACTTCTATTTTCTAGAAGGACAGTATGGCGGACCCAGGGAACCACAGTGCCATGTGGTCAAGACAAGAGGCAATGGGCACAAACTGAAACACAGGAGGTTTCCTCTGAATATCAAGAAACACATTTTGCCTGTGAGGGTGACTGCCATAGGTTTTCCAAAGAGGTTTTAGAGTCTCCATCCTTGGTAATACTCAAAAGTTGCCTGGAAACAATCCTGGGCAGCCTCCTCTAGGTCACCCTGCTGAGTAGTTAGACCAACAGGAGTTAGGCCAGGTGACATCCAGAGGTCTCTTCCAACCTGAGCCAACTTATAAAGCTATAGTCTCAGTTATGAACACTCTCTAAAACCCAAATTGGAAATAGTATGAGAATTGAGAATGCTTTGGGAACAAAGCAGCTAAGACTGAAGATAATATATTAAATAATTCTGGCACAGTGTGTGTAAGCATTCAATGGACCAGTCTACATGTGGTAGAAAATTCTTTAAATTTGCAGCACTCTATCCTAGCTAGACTGTGGCTCAAACAGGGGCAGGTAGTATAATACCAAAGATTGTAATATATATGTGTAAACTGAGGTAGCATTAATAACTCTTGCTCTGATTGAACCTACTGTTCTATTCAAACCTTTCTGAAAGATAAAATGCTCTGCAGTTCAGTCTCCTTCTAACAATACAGTATCATCATGGTATTCCCTGTGAATTTTTCCTTAGGCAAAGTTCAACATGACTGATGGGCCCACTAAAAACTGAAAAGCAAAGGGTAGGGTATGAATGGATCACTTTTAGTGAGTGTAAGAGTTAAGCACACACCAAAACTAAAAATAGGCATCAAAAGTACCCTTCATATACTAGCTACATGGTGGTTCTACATTCCATTTCTAGCAGTATCACTGATTACAATACCAAGGCTAATTTACCTATTAACACATACTTTAAAAGTTAAATGACAGTAATATTCTGAAACTATATAGTGTCACCAATGGATACTCATTGCAATATTGATATAATGTTTCAAAAATAGTCAATATGGGGAAAAAAAAAAGCCGCAAACTAAAAAAAAAAACCACAACAAACTCCAGGACAAACAATGTAATGGTTAAGATTTGAAAATCTCCCTCTTCTATAAATAAACTTTCTTATTTATGCAAGCTATATATAAGACAGGGTTGTGTTTGTTACTTCTTTCTGTTCAGTAGTTTAAATGTTAGCTGAACAAATATCTGCAGTACTGTCATCAATTTTTCTACTACAGCAAAAATAACCATTTTTTTGATACTACTAGTGTTATTTTTACAAATGTAGAAGTTGATTCAAGTGCTGAGATACTGGCATAATATAAACTGAGCTTACGTTAAGGCTAATATCCCTTGTTTATTGTAACAAAAGTGAAAATAATTGGAAATGTTTGTGTTTGTTTCCCCCCTCCAAACAATATTGTCTTATTTCTTAATTGTGGTAAGAAGTGCCAAGAAACACACAGCTGAGAGACTCAATTTCTTTCTGGCTTGCCTGTGCCCTGTATCCTCTATTTTCATTACTGATTGGAGTCTTCCCTTAGGCTTGCTTAACATGTGTTTTAAAAGGAAAAGAAGAAAAACTTCTTGAAGTAGGGAATTCAGACTGGCTCAAATAAAATTAATAAGTAATATCTAAAAACTGTTATTGTGGATGTGAATCAAATCCTCTTCTGCTAGACTTCATTTCTCATTTAGTGTATTCTTTCAATGTGGAAGATTTCACATGTCTAGGCAGAGAGGTTACAGAGCCTCAGACTGCATATACCAGTTTGCATAAAATAAGATGAAGTCATACTGTACATTAAATGATTTGTCTATTTATCGTGTGGATTAACACATGGAAATTTTTGACAAATGCTTTATTCACATGGTAAATACAAACTTTCGACAAAATTACACTAATTACATTCATTCATGGTGGCCTGTTCCAAATATTTTCATCTTTCAGATAAAGAGATAAAGCCTGTCCAATACCTGGTCACCCTTTCAGTGAAGAAATTTTTCCCAATATCCAACTTAAACCTCCCCTGGTGCAGCTCGAGGCCATTACCTCTTGTTCTATCAGGGGAGAAGAGACTGACCTCTACTTAACTACAACCTCCTTTCAGATAGTTGTAGAGAGTGATAAGGTGCCCACCTGAGCCTTCTCTGTATATAAGTTTTCATGTTTCAGGATGATACATGGACTTTTTTCTTAATCGATAATGAAATTAAGTTTTCCCTGTTTATAGACATAAACACTTCAAGCTTTTTCATTAGAACTTTGAGAGGAAACTTTAAGAAGGCATTATGTCAAGTGAGTTTTCTGAGGAACAGAAACACTATAAACTTTATACTGCAGGAACACTTAGACTCCCAAAGAGATCCATGATATTAACAACCAATTTAAAACTATTTTCTCTGTAAAACACAGCAATAATCTAACACCCC
>NW_009936834.1:0-7112 GCF_000696875.1 Nestor notabilis
CCGATCGCGGGAGGCGTTTTGTGCAGACACAGCGCGGGCGGAAGCGCTCCCGCGGCCGTGCGCGCAGGGAAGGGCTCGTTTTCCGTGGCTATTCACAAAGCCTAAAGTTGTGACTCAAGTCGCTGCCTCTCCAGTGCGTATTTCAGGTATGAATTGTTGTATCGCTGCTTGGAAGAGAGGAGCGTTCCCGCTGTCCTGGCACAGGGATGTGGCGTGAGCCGCGCTCCTGGTTCTGCCTCGCCTGGATGTTTTTTACTCAGCAGAAGTACGAATGAAGCGGGATGCGAGCGCCGAGGCGTCCGCTGGGGCTCGGGTGATGGTTTCCAGCCTTTCCGAGCACGAGCGTCTCTGGTGGTTTAGGAGCAGAGTGGGAGGAGGGAGAGAATGGGTAGCGCTGGCTCTCACAGAACCGAACATCAGTTATTCCATGCTGTGAGACCACGTAAACTGCAGAGGTGGTTTTACCGTGGGAACCAAGCGAATTTAAGTGAGGAGAAAATACGTTTCTGACGTTTTCTTTGGTTCTTGCTCTCCTCCAGATTAATTGTAAAACCACTTTCTAGTGATATTCCTGTTGTGTGTGTGAGATTGTGTCTGAGCAGAGGAGAACCAGGCTGCCCTGGAGACTAGCAGCCATTGGCCAAGTCCTGCTTTCCTGCCTGGCTACTGATTTGTGGCTTTCTAAAGCACTTTATCATGTCAGTGCCAGGCATCACTCACTGTGCAGTGCCTAAAGAAGCCCAAATGGTTGTTGGATTGAAGGGACATGCTTGAAATTTTCTGTACTCATCTTTTATGTAATTAGGAAATAATGAAAAGCATCAGTTTATTCAGGGTGAAATCCTTCTGTTAACTTTTCTTCCTGTTTTTTTTTTCTTTCCCCCCTTCCCGCAGTGGATATTTGGAGCTCATTCCCCAGTCATCGGATTTTCACCTTCTTCAAGCGTGGAATTTGTCCCTGTTTTTCCACCTGTGTACACATCTGCAGTTCCACCTCATGCTGGGAAAAACTGGATCGATAAAAGGCTCCCCAACTGCAAAGTAAGTCTGGTTGTGATGTGTTGAAGTGTTTCAAGGCTGAAGTGCAGCAAGTGTCACAGGTTAGGTGAGTTGTGAAGGTGTGTGAGAGGGCAGGAGTTGGTCAAGCAAAACTCCCCAGAAGAGAAATCTTGTAAGGGATGGGTAATGGAGGAGAGAAGACTGTTACACATCTTTGTTTTTCTCAAGTTTTAAATAGACTGAAGTATCTTTACTATTAGTCTTTATTACATTGAGTAGAATGTTTTGATTTTACTGTGGGATGTGGTTATGGGAATTTTCCATTTTCCCTTCTTGATCCTTTCACTACTTCCCCAAGGGATGCTGCTGTGTGGCAATGGCAGTGGTGGCATCACCATGAGCACTGCCACATCCCCAGGCTGTCACTTACTGCCCTGTGTCCTTATCCCACCCACAGCTACCTACATCTGTACATTTACCTGGCTGAATAATGGAAACGTGTCTCTCTGACATTATCCCATGTCCTTCATGCCCATCTCTCTAATTTAGAAGGCAACGAGGTCTCTGGATCGGGGATGGACTTACCCCAGAGCAGCTGTGTCTGGGACACAAGTGCCTTCAGCTATTCCTTTCTCTTTGTGATGCTGATTAGTCATGTTAAATGGCAATTCACTTTTAAATGGTCAGCTCAACTCGTGCTGCAGCACCGAGGGAGCCAAACCCAGTTATTTTTGCAAGCTGGTCCCCAACTTGAAGTACTACCTGTTGTAATATTGAGGTTTATGTCTGAATTTTGTATCTCAAACCTTGTCATTCTTCTCTTCCTTTATGTTGGGCAGATATACCTGAACAATGCCTTTGCTCTGGATTCAGCATGGCTCCATCCTGAGGACTCAAGACTCTTCCAGGGCAATGAGAAGCCACTGTTAATGAGCAATCAGGTTGCTATGGCTATCGCCAGGCCAGCTGCTGCCTCCAGGCCTCTCCCCACCGTGGTGCTGGCACCTCAGCTGATACCAGGTCAGTAGGACATTAATAATTAAGTACTTACCCTTTTTATTACATGGATGTCTCAGAGATGCATGAACCGTTCTCTAAAGTAAGGGTTTTGTTGTATTCAGCTGAAAACCTCTTGCTTGATCTGAACCTTGATGGCAGAGTGCGGTTCATCCTCTAAATTACTTGTAAAGAAGGAAAAGACTATGTGTAATTATAGCAGATTGTAACAGATTATTCCGTAACTGGCTGTTGACTCTGGAATGAAGGGGCAGCCTTGGTTTGTTTTCGAACAAGAAATTCCTGACACAGTTCATGTGTAATTCTCCTGCTGGCTGCTAGAGTTTGGTGTGGTCTGTGTAGACAGCTCTCAGTAGGGAAGAGCAATTGATCCATCATCTCATTAAGACTCAGTTATACACAGTGTTATTCCTGAAATAAATTCCATTAATCTGTGTAACTCAGGTATGTCACAGCTGTTAATAGAGGAGCTGAGATTTATACTTGGGAAAAGAACAGGAAATACGTTGTGGTAAAGCTGAATCTCTCTGTTTTGGTGCTGCAGTAGTGATTTAAAATAGTTGTTTCACAGAAAGGGTTACAAAGTAAAGTGCTATTCATGTTTAAACCTATAACATATATCCTTGAATGGAGAATTAGGATATTGTTAATGGCTTATGGTCAGTTGTCTCTTAGATTGAAGATCATGACTGTTAGGTTGACAGCAGAGCCCCCCTTACCTTGGTCTTTGCCCTGTAAAGTCATTTTTGTTTTGCCACTCCGTAGCACACAGGAAGTTTTCCTGCATTTTGCCAGTAACACAGAGATTCATTGAGAGAGTGCGGGAATGGCTCCTCGCTGTCTGGCTTCGTTTCCCAGACTGATTCATTAGCAGTGAATATTGTTCTGTATTGAAACACGCCGAGGTGCTCGCGTTGGTTCCGTGGTTTGATGCGTTAGTAGTGAGCTGCCTCCTCCTGCCAGAATCATCCCATGCTCAAGTGGAGCACTGCTTGGAACTGAGACTGCCGCTGGCGGGATCTTGTTGCATGGATGCATTCCTCTGGGATGCCGTGGGGAATTGTTGATCTGCGCTCCCAGACAGGAGGCGCTGCTTGAAGCATGTTTTAAGGACAGACCTGATGGAAAGAGAAGTGTTTTGTGCAGGGAAGTGGCAGCCCGTTGTTTGTTCATGTATGCTTGAAATATTCCAATATTCTAAACATGCACAAACATGTTTTATCACACAGTGTTTCAGACAGAGAGCAGGAGCGTACCTGGCACAGTGGGTTAGAGAAGTGTGCCTGGCAGACAGGGACATTCCCAGCCCGATGCCACATCTGTGGGCTGGAAGCAGGACAGAGAAAAGATGATTTTCTTCCCTCTGGACAATGTGTGCGCACATGAGCCTGTTTACACAGGAGATGTTCAGGTGGATCCAGTTCTTCCTCCAGCAGTGTGCTCAGTGTTGGCTGCTGCCTCTTCAGACCCCCCTCCCTTAATTGTGCCAGCGCCTCAGCACTCTCACAAGGAAGAGCTTCTGCCTCAGAGCTCATCTCAGTCTCCCCTCTGGCAGGTTCAAGCCATTCCCCTTGGCCTGTCCCTACATCCCTTGTCCCAAGCCCCTCTCCAGGTCTCCTGGAGCCCCTTTAGGCCCTGGAGCTGCTCTAAGGTGTCCCCTTCAGGAGCCTTCTCTTCTCCAGCTGCCCCAGCCCAGCTCTCTCAGCCTGTCAAAATCTTCCCATCTCTCCGGAAATCATCTGATCAATGTGGTCAGTGCTAATCCAGTGACATCCCAGGCTACGTGTGAACTCCAGGGCTTATGCAGGAGCGTGCATGGTGATGGCATCACTGCTGGATGACAGTCTTGGTGCCCAACCACCACCATTATCAGAAGCTGCTTCTAAGAAGTGTTATGGTTGTATTCAAAGCGTTTCCTATGCAATCTTTACACTTAATATGAAGAGTAATAAAAATACCGAGAGCAAATTGCTTAGTTAAGTGGTTTAAACTGAGGAGTTCATAAGCTTTGTGCAGGCTCTGTCTTAATTCTGGAAGCCTGTCTCATGGCAGATTTGCCTTCCACAGTTATCAGTAATGACACAATTGTTTTCTCAGTGTATCAGCAATGTTGCAGAGATGAAGCAAGGAGGCATCAGAGTTTGGCGAGCGGTAATGCTCGTCATTTAACAGCTGGAGATGCAGCTACTAAAGGTGTTATTTTCTGTAAGAAAAGGAAGCAGCTATTACACTCCCGCATATTGCAAAACATGAATTTGTGTACTTATTTTGTGTGTCTAAAGCCAATAGTGACATTTTATTTTCCCACCTCGTGATGAGAGCTGCTTTCATGTCTACCGGGTACTGCATTTTTCATGAACAAGGCAGCAACTAGATATTTTTGCAGAGGAAGATTAATATTAGTGTCTCACGCATCGTGCTCTCTGTGTGTGGATGAAGTCAGCGCTGGTTGGGTCCTGAGGCTGACATGCCCTTATGGCATCTCTGTGTTCCACACATCCCTGTGTGGCTGGTCGCTGCTGAATGTGGGGTGAGGGACCCGTGGCGGGACTCCTTGGTGGCACCGTTAGATGAAAGCTATAGCCCTCTGGTAATGATGTTCCATGCTTTTACTGTCATTGATGCTCATTTAAGTGTTTGAAGGTGTGTTCTTGCAGTTTGGCATTTCTGGTTCTCAAAAGCATCACTGACAGTGGTTCTGTGCAAAGGGTGTGTCCTTATGGGTGGGTTCGAAAAGGTTTTCAGACAATCCCAGCCTGGTTTGTGTTGAAGGGATCTTAAAGCTCCTCCAGCTCCAACCCCTGCCCCGGGCAGGGAAGGACACCTTCCACTGGAGCAGGTTGCTCCAAGCCCCTGTGTCCAACCTGGCCTTGAACACTGCCAGGGATGGGGCAGCCACAGCTTCTCTGGGCACCCTGTGCCAGCGCCTCAGCACCCTCACAGGGAAGAGCTTCTGCCCCAGAGCTCATCTCAGTCTCCCCTCTTGCCAGAGGCTTGTGGAGTAAATGCCCTCAAGAGTTTCTGGGGTTGGTTGTGGGCAGTTGCTCAGCAGCCATCTGGAGGCTTGCAGAACCTGGAAAGTTGTGTGTTTGTGGAACAGGAGCCTCAGATAGGTTGTTGGGCAAGTGGTGCTGGGATGCTGCCTCCTGTACTTCTACTCAGAGCGAGGGGAAACCTGGCACTTGAACATCTGTTTCCCTTTTAAAACAGTTGTCAGTCCTCAAATGGCTTTTTACTTTGTTTTATGCACATGTCAACAGAAAGGGCATTTTCTTGCTGATGCTCACTGCTGGATTGGCCCTGGTGCTGTGGATGGCCACAGCAGTAGCTGCGGTAACATATGCAAAAGGACGTGTTAGGGCAAACCCATTGCCGGCTCAGAGGCCTCCTTCGGGCATCCCTGTCTGAGCCATGAGGGCAGGAGGAGATGCTGAAGAGGTGAAAGGTTCTTACTGGTTTTTGTCTCTAACAAAATGCTCAGAGTATTGTATTTTCCTTTATAACAGAGGCAATCTAACCTGGAACAAAGACTTGCAAGGCTTTTCAGTGCTGGTTTCCTTGAAGGAAGATAGTCTTTTTAAATCAGATAATTCATTTCTTCTTGCTTTGGTGTGGAATGATTCCGTAAGAGCAAATATTTTCTGCTAAGTCAAAGCTCCGTTGCTGCCTCTGCATTTCCACAGCGTCTCTTCTCTCATTAGCAATCCTTCTCCTCATTCATCCGTTGGTGTTGAAATCACAAATGCAGAGTTGATGTACAATCTTCCATCAAATTGCTTTACCATTACTGATCCCATGTGGATTAGTATTTTGATCCTTCCAGTGAGTGTTGTTTCTTTTAATCCCAGTAACCTTTGCAGAACCGAGCCCGTATTTGCCATAGTAAGTCTCGGTGTCAGAATTGACATGTATGTACTCAGGTACGTACAGACACCGATTTCTGGGTGATTTCAGTTTAAATTTCAGACTTTACAAATCTATGCAGAAATGTGGTTGTTGTGTTAAATTTGGGCTCCATTTTCTCGTGTTTTTCACAGTTTGGAAATACATGACACAGAACCTCTGTCTGTATTTCCTAATCACAAGCTCTGTATCTGACGCATGTGTGTGTACAAACAGCCTGGGTTTGGGCTTCCCAGGTTGGATTCTCCTGTATTTAATGTGTTTGTGCTAGGGCTCCCTCTTTGTAAAACAAGAATAGCACTGCAGGAACCTGAATATCCCTGAAACACCATGAAAACCCTCTTTGTGGAGCTTTTGGGCACTGCAGAGACGAACACTTCATTTAGTCTTTGGGAAAGCTTGTCTTTAGTCACAGCCTTTATAAAGCTTTGGTTTTGCTTAGTAAGTTTGTGCTTTTGGGTGCTTTTTCTGTAATCTACTGAAATCCAGTGCAAACTTCAGCCCAGGTAAGATGGTTTTTACTTACATTTAGTTTTATTTCTCTAATTAATGTGTTTATGGGAAGGGCTTGTAGATCTGACCTTTTCCTGATATTATACTACCGGGCCCCAAGACCTCATTGTAAAGAAACCCAGATCTTTCAGTGACTTGAAGAGCTTGTTCTTATTTGTGAGGAGCCAGGTATGTTTGTTTATTGCCTGTGAGCTGTTAGGGGTGCTCTTACTGGCAGGCTCATGCCATAGCTGGAGTTTACAAATGGAAAAGGCAATGAGCTTTTTTCCTCCCTCCAGGCTACACAAGATAAGGGATATCAATATGTTTTCCTTTGCATTGGGATAAATATGTTATTTAAGCCAATCCATTGCTTTATTTTATTGGTGGATCGATGCTGCTGCAGTTGCCTGGCAGCTCGTACCTCAGACCATGTGCAGGTGAGGTGTCGGGGCCAGAGGGTTCTCTGTGATCTGCCTTCTGTGAGCTTCAGTGCTGCTGTGATCAGTCTGTGCGCTGGAGGTCTTCCAGGTGCTTGTGCTCTCGTGAGACCTCACCTGGAGTATTGTGTACAGTGTCCTCAACATAAAAAGGACATGGAGCTGTTGGAGCAGGGCCAGAGGAGGCCACGAGGATGATCAGGGGCTGGAGCAGCTCCCATATGGAGACAGGCTGAGAACATTGGGGCTGTTCAGCCTGGA
>NW_009936834.1:7165-45449 GCF_000696875.1 Nestor notabilis
TGCTGGGGAGGGACTCTTCATTAGGGACTGTAGTGGTAGGACAACGGGTGATGGGTTCAAACTTCAACAGAGCAAGTTTAGGTTAGACATAAGGAAGAAGTTCTTCACAGTGAGGGTGGTGAGGCACTGGAACAGGTTGCCCAAGGAAGTTGTGAATGCTTCAACCCTGGAGGTGTTCAAGGCCAGGTTGGACAGAGCCTTGGGTGACATGGTCTAGTGTGAGGTGTCCTTGCCCGTGGCAGGGGTTGGAACTGGATGATCTTAAGGTCCTTTCCAACCCTAACTAATCTATGATTCTATGATAAAAAAACCAGGCTCCTTGCAAGAGGCATCCCATTAAAATCAAGCTGGTGGCAAGCCCTGGAGTGGGAATTGCACAGTGTGAGCATGGAGGCAGGAATGGAATTCCAGGCAGCTCTTGGGCACTTGAGGGAGAGCAGCCAACCATGCTGCAACCACAGCACACAGGGTGGGATTGCTGTGCAGTGAAGTAACTGTACAGGAGAAGGACTTGGGGTGTTGGGTGACAAGAAGCTCTTCCCTGTGAGGGTGCTGAGGTGCTGGCACAGGGTGCCCAGAGAAGCTGTGGCTGCCCCATCCCTGGCAGTGTTCAAGGGCAGGTTGGACACAGGGGCTTGGAGCAACCTGCTCTAGTGGAAGGTGTCCCTGCCCGGGGCAGGTGTTGGAGCTGGAGGAGCTTTAAGGTGCCGTCACACAGAAACCAGGCTGGGATCCTATGGTCATTTCAAAAGTGCAGTTTGCTGAGGGCTAGAGTGATATTTTTGTCCTGATTTGGAGTTCATTCTGGCCATTGCTCCCCATCAGTGGTACCCTGCCTTAGATACTCATTGCGGTGTCATGCAGGGGTGGGCTCAGTTTAAGTAACACTTTCCATTTTCTCTTCTTTTTACACGTGTCTACGTGAGTTTCCTTGCTGAAGCCAAGTCTCCCATTGGTATTTGTATGTATCTCTTTCAGAGATGCATTTATTTTATGGAAATACTGGTCCTGTTGACTTTGCAGCACCAGAAAATAGCTTTTAAGTGGCAGAGAGCCTAGTGGAGCAAACAAGAATAGTGAGTGCTTGATCCCACGGGCTTGTCGTAAACAGCTGTCTAAACCTATTGATGAATAAAACTATGAATTGGAGATTTATTTCTGTAGCTGCTGTTCATTTACAGAGAATTAGCTAATAACAGAAAAGTATCAAATGCTGATGTTCACACAGTATCTGCAGACAGGAAGTTTGCTCATGATCCACTAAACCTGGACCTCCCCCTCGTAATACATTTTTCCACTTGGCATCTTACATCTGATCCTCTGCCAGCAAAAGGGACTATTTATTGAGGAAGTTGAGAATTGAACCTTTAAGTTCAGGGATTGTGAGTCCCTATTTGGTGACTCGGGGCTCCCTTGGAGAGGAAAATCCAAATCCCACCAGCATCTCCTGGGTGTCCCGAAGCCAGGCTGTCTATCGTCAGGTTTTGCCCTGTTTTGGGTTTTTGTTTTTGCCTTGTGTTTTAATGGATTAGCTGGTCAAGACACCTTCCCTGATACCACCACTGCTGGTCAAGAGAAGGTGGTAAGAGCAGAGCCTCTGTTTGCAGAGGCTGGGAGGGTGATGGAGGGCGAGGGCAGGAACCACTGATCTCCACGTGGCTTGTGTTACGGTGTTTGCCCTTTTCCTGTTTCATCTTCAAGGAGGGAGGATCAAGCAACAACAGCCATTTTAGCCTATTTCAACTACCTTCTCTTTTTTTCCCTCTTCATCAAAAGACAGTTGTTGTCAGTTTTAGTTCTGATAAAAGCCTAATACAGAACTGTCATCTAACAGACTTTAGCTTACAGACTCTGCCGATGAAGGGGAAGGGAATAAGGGATAATAAACAATACTTCACATTTCAATTTTTCTTTTCATTGTCTTGGAGCTGTTTTTTCATACATGGTTGGAAGCTGTGTCAAGTATTTTATGACAGGACTGGGCAGAAACCCAAGAGGAACAGGGATACAGTCAGGATGCTAGTGATCCAGTGGGTTATTGCTAAAAATCAGGAGCTTGCACATTGATTTAAAACGAGGTGAGGGTACTGTACATCCTCCTGTGGGTGAGGTTGAAGACCTCAGCATTGCTAACTTATTAACTCTAGGGTTAAAGGGTTGACTCCTATTTAAGCGAATGGTGTTCAAGGCCAGGTTGGACACAGGGGCTTGGAGCAACCTGCTCCAGTGGAAGGTGTCCCTGCCCGTGGCAGCGGTTGGAGCTGGAGGAGCTTTAAGGTCCCTTCCAACCCAAACCAGGCTGGGATTCCGTGGTATTTAGCCATCAGAGTTGTCCTTTGTCATGGCTCTGACTCCTGGTTCCAGTGCCTCCACCCCATTTCCCCACCGCTGGTGAATTAGCTCTAAATAATGTCTTTGTTACTTCATCTGCTCCCTGCCTTTCCTTTGCTTCACATCAAATTCTCTGCCTACCTCAGGCGTTTCCTCTTGCTCTGTTTGCCTGAGAAGAGCAGAGCTGGAAGGCTGGGGAAGGCTCTAATGGGGTTTGATGTTGCAGCAGATGAGTGTTACCTTCCTGTGCCCAGGATGGAGCACGATTTGGCAAAAACGGGTTTGAGGAAAATCACCATTGTTAGAGAGAAATGTGCATGTTTTCTCCCTTCAGGGGATATTGATAATGGTGGTTTTGAGGCTTTTGGCTCTTTGAAATCCATGTAAATGTGGGGTGATAAATGATTAAGCCTTTCATGAAGTTTTTGGAACTCCAGCAAAATCTGGTTGCTTTCGGAGAAGACCACCTCCTCTCCAGCTTTGCCAAGTGCGGATGAAAGTCCTTAGCTCTCAACAAGCCACATTCTGCACCAGCTTCCAGTTGCTTTGGCAAATGATGTGTTATGTGAGATTGATAAATTGCTGAAGATAATTGTTCAGTTGACAGCAGAGCAAGAGAGTGGGTTTGATGACCTGCAAGCACCCTGCCCACGCTCTCCTCTCCAGTATTAACAATTATAGGGGTAGTCCTTTCTTCATGGAATTATTTAGGAGGAGAGAGGGAGAGAGAACTTCATCAAAGGCAGGGAAATCGCCCTCTTTCAACTGATTGATGAAACTTTAATAAGGGGATTGATAAAACTTTAATAAGGAAGCCCTGCTTCAGGAGCTTTACTCATCTGTGCTGGTGGAAGACTTCAGCTACCCCAGCAACCGAGGTTACCTTATTTTACTGCTTTCCTGGGCTCTTTGGGAAATTGCATCCTCTTCTCCAAAATGAAAGAATATGCAAGCAGTAAACAACCTTCCTGCTCGTGCACCCTGTAGGAAGCCTGGAGGAAAGTCAGTTTTTTCCAGACAACATTTGTTTTCCTGAGAGTTACAGATGATGTTTTGTGGATTTTTCCCAACTGCTGACAGCTTGGATTAGGGATGAAAGCAGGATAGTGGAGGCCAGGGGTTCCGTCTAACCTAACGGTCTGTTCCTGTTCCTGGGTGAATAGACAACAAACTTGTATCAAACAGTTGGATTATTTCTTATCACAGAACCCCAGCCTGGTTTGTGTTGGAAGGGACCCTAAAGCTCTTCCAGCTCCAACCCCTGCCACGGGCAGGGACACCTTCCACTAGAGCAGGTTGCTCCAAGCCCCTGTGTCCAACCTGGCCTTGAACACTGCCAGGGATGGGGCAGCCACAGCTCCTCTGGAGAAATGTACATGGAGTATTTATTTTCATTTCCATCGTGACTCTGGCAGAAGAATCTGGGTTTCAGCCTCCATGGTTGAATGAACGAAAGTTGAATATTTTAGGGTGGTTTTGCCTGTGTGTCTGTTAATTTGTGCATGTGCAGATGTTTGAAGTGAATTGTTCTTGGCATTGACAAATACAGTAGGAATAATAGAAGGTTTTTATGGTGCTTACTGAAAGTATTTGACTTCTCTTTTGCTGTTGCAGAGCTTATTTTGTTGGCAAATAATTGTTTATGATATTGTTTATGCCAAAAGTTAATGTAACAGTCTCAGGAGCCCCAATTAACTGCAACTAAAGCAGGGTCCTTTCCAAAACCCACTGACCCCTCTTTGTCTAATGCAAACTGGGACCAAAACAGCAATTGGCATCTGAAAGTCCAAACTTTTTAGGTGTCTGGAGCCAGAGCAGGATGGAAGAGCCTGAAAGAGGCATCTGGGTTATGTCTGTGTGTGGGGGAAAAGGATCTTAACCGAGCTTGCTCGGCTGCAATTGCCTTGCGTGGAGCATCGCTGTTGTTGGGGCTGCATCACCCACCCCGTGGTCATGCTTCCCAAGCACCGGTGGTGGTCCCATTCCCTGTTTCTCTCGCTGAGGTGTACGTGGGAACAGAAGTCCTACCAAATCATGGAATGCCTGAAGTGAGGAGCCTGATCAAACAGGGATTTTTCTTCTGCAGAGCTACAGTTGGCTCTGGTTGCCTGAAGGATTTCCACATGAACTGGGGACGTTTGCTGAATGACATAATAAGCTAATGATTGCTTAATTTTTGCTACCCAGCTCAGCGCAGAGCAAGCAACAGCTGGTGTTTGTCAAATTAGCTTTTCTCCTTAAGATTTTGACTATTCATTTTCTTGTGTATTTAACATACTCGTCCGAGACTGAGCTCTGAAGGTCTTCCCACACGTTTCTTAGATTTACAGGTATATATTGCCTACTCTAAAGTACATTTAAGCCTTGGTTTAGGTTCCGAGTTCCCATCTAAAACCATTGATATTTTCCTGCATTATGTGTTTGCAAGATGAAGGAAATTAGTGTGTAGAACTAGTGAAACTCAGGTCTCTGTGTGCATAACACAGGAAAACAGTGGGGCAGGTAACCCTAATGTTGGATGATGGGTAATATAGTAGGTAAAAGAAACATTCAGATTTGCAGTCAGACAACTTATATTTAGGAGAATTCAGACTAAGTTGGTCATAGAATGGTTTGGCCTGGAAAGGACCTTAAAGCTGATCCAGTTCCAACCCCCTGCCACGGGCAGGGACACCTTCCACTAGAGCAGGTTGCTGATGGATCGTTCTGAAACTGTGGGAGCTGCAGAAAATGCCAACCAACGTGATCAAATATTTGACTTTTTTATTAAGGTTTGTTTTTTTTTTCCCATTTAAATCTAATAACTTTGCACAGTCTCTATATGACTCACTGCTGTCTTGTCCCTCTGGGTTGTAATGGTATGTTCTTGTGTATGGGGTTGAATATCAAAAAATGCACCAATTGTAGGCTGAGACTTTGAGAATAATGATTAGGCTGCGTGGAGAGCTGAGAGCAGCCTTCCAGTGTCTGAAGGGGACCTCAAGGATGCTGGAGAGAGGCTCTTCATTAGGGACTGGAGTGAAAGGACAAGGGGGAATGGGTTCAAACTAAAGCAAGGGAAGTTCAGGTTGGATATAAAGCAGAAGCTCTTCCCTGTGAAGGTGCTGAGGTGCTGGCACAGGGTGCCCAGAGGAGCTGTGACTGCCCCATCCCTGGCAGTGTTCAAGGCCAGGTTGGACACAGGGGCTTGGAGCAACCTGCTCTAGTGGAAGGTGTCCATGCCCGGGGCAGGGGTTGGAGCTGGAGGAGCTTTAAGGTCCCTTCCAACACAAACCAGTCTGGGATTCTGTGAATCTCATAGGAAAGGGGCTTTGAGAGTCTATAGAAAATATATAACATAATAAAAACCTAGTTTCTCGCCAAGGGACACATGCAAACAGCGGGGGCCGGGTGGGAATGTCACCGAGTTTTCTTCTATCTTATGCTGAAATTCAGACTGCTGCAAGTATGTAAATGCCCTGGTTTCCAGTTAAAAATGAAGCCTGTTGTGTCTCACCCTTCTGCAGGTGCTTGCCAGAATAGCCTTAAAGCTGTTGGTGGCAACCAGACCCTGGCGCTGGCCACCGCGGCGATGCTGTCAGGGGAGCCTGAGCCCCCCCAGGGACCTCTGGCGCCGAGTCTCCAGCCCTGCCACGTCCTCACCTTCTCCCCTATCAAAATCCCAGTTCTGGCTTCGCCTTTTCCAGGTAAGATAAATTCTGGTGGCTTTGAGGAGCTGCTTGTATGTTTCCTTTGCAACAGAGGGGCTCTGGAGTGTGTTTTGGTGCCTCTTCTGGGTATATTGGTGATGTTGCTGCAGTCTGGAATCAAAGCTATTTTCTTACGTGGTTTAGAGGTGTTCTCTGGAACTGGGTGCTAAAAGTGACTTAAACACTGCACAAGTACATGGAGATTTGATGTCATTGTGATGTTTACGGGCAGCAGATGCTGCTTCCTCAGTTATCTCAGTGACTTCTATATGAAAACATGGTCTTAGTGGCACCAAGGCTTTGCAGCAGATCCTGGGTTGCAATGTTGGCAGTTGAAAGGTGTCTGCCTGACATACAGTGTTATTTGATCGAGATTGAAGTAGGTTGTTTGGGTGTTTATAGTTATCAAATACTCTGGAAGAGTGTAGCCCTGGTTTTGTGTGTTTTCTGATGGTTTACAGGGGGGTGCTTACTGGGTAAAATGCTCTTTTCTTAGCATGACTTTGTGTAGCAGCATGTGATGCTGCGGCACCCCTGACTCGCTGGGGAGGTCTGGCTGCTTTAAAGTCTGCAGGGTAATTTTGGAACCTACTTGGAATGCTGATGGTGGCTAAATATAGAAATGTTATATTCCAATTAAGTTAAAAATTCAGATTAGGGTGCATTTTCCATCTTTTTGGTACTTGAAGTGTAACACAGCAAGATACAGCGAGATTGGATTTTGCAGGCAGCGTGCAGTTATGGGGCTTGGTGTTCGGGTGAGATCTCTTCACGAGAAACGTAGCTCAGTAATTATTGTTCCTGTTGAGCAGTCATTAGGATCGCCCAGATAAATGCCTGCTGAGGGCATCCCACAGTGGTTTTGTGTTTAGGGAGTCTGAAGAGCAAACAGATGTGTTTGGTACAAGTCTTTCAGACTATCAAGAAAGGGCAGTACCTAAGTAAGAGCAGAAAGCACAGTAATCACCGCTGTAGAGCAGGAAGTTGGTGCTGCTTCCCATGGAGTAATATTTGACTCAGAAACCACGTTGCCTGTTTGTAACTGAGCATCTGTCAGGATCCCAAAGCCCTGTAGGGAGCAGAGGACCAGCCTCTGGGGTGGGCAAGAGGCAGGGATGGGGCAAGGGAGGGATGTAAGACTGATTTGTGGGTTAACCCCTGTATGAATTTGGATGGGGCAGGTCCAGGATGGAGCGTGGGACAGAGCCAGGGGTGGGTCCTTGTCCTCACCCCTGCAGAGATCCTGGGTGTCCTTTGGAGGACAAGGGTGCTCTGTGGAGCTCCAAGGTCTCTCTTAGAGGTGCAGGCTTGTCTTTTTTTTTGTTGCTGCTTGAATTCACATGTGGGAATTCAAAGGGGATGAGTTGGGTTGGGAGAAACTGGCAAAAACTAGACTGGTTCAGCCCTGAGAAGAAAAAGCTCCTGAAGGGGAGACCCTAGAGCAGCTCCAGTGCCTAAAGGGGCTCCAGGAAACCTGGAGAGGGGCTTTGGACAAGGGATGGATAGACAGGCCAAGGGCAATGGCTTGAACCTGCCAGAGGGGAGACTGAGATGAGCTCTTGGGCAGAAGCTCTTCCCTGTGAGGGTGCTGAGGCGCTGGCACAGGGAGCCCAGAGAAGCTGTGGCTGCCCCATCCCTGGCAGTGTTCAAGGCCAGGTTGGACACAGGGGCTTGGAGCAACCTGCTCTAGTGGAAGGTGTCCCTGCCCGGGGCAGGGGTTGGAGCTGGAGGAGCTTTAAGGTCCCTTCAACACAAACCAGGCTGGGGTTCTGTGATCTTGGAGGAGAACCTGAAGGGGGTGGAAAAAGTCATTCTTTACATGTGCTGAGATGCAGAGTTCTGTGCCAGATGTGTTCCCTGAATGGAGATGCTCAGGCGGCCTGGAGAGGAGCTGTCACAGGACTTTTGGTTTACAGCTGGAGGGGAGCCCTGCATGGGGAGTGTTAGACAGGATTGAACACTCTAATGCCAGGAAGCTCCACCACTTGGATAACTGGCTCAGCTCTGCAGTGATAAACATGTCAGGCCATGATAATTGTTGCTTTCCTTTCGAATGAGTGTATGATAGGCTATCAAATAGCATGCTTTGAGTGCCTGAGCAATCATCCTATTATCAATCATTCACAGTAAGCCACACACTTCTGGGTGCTTTCTCCTACAGAATATATAGTAGCTTTTTAGAACAGAAAGCTCCAGAGTGCCCAGTCCATGTACAATAAACTTGGGATTCAGCTAACTGTTTTTCTCTATTAATCACTGTCTCTGGAGGGAGGCTGGTGCCTTGCAAAGGATTACAATAAAACACTTTTATGAATCTCCTTTTTATTGTGCTGGCAGAGGAGAGGACTCAGAGGTATTGGGTTTTGGTTATCTTTGTCAACACCAGACTGATCAACAGCTTCTGAGGCTGGGCTGGGTGGGAAGGAGCATTGGGGTGTTCGCGGGGCAGGGACCACCATCCAGGAAGGTGCAGCCACAGCTACCTGGTGAAATTGGGGTGAGGGTTTCTGTAAGTGCTGATGAAAGAGATGAGCTTTTGACAGGTGTGTGTGAAACAGGGGCAAAAAGCATGTGCAGAAGCTTTAAACCCAGCATGTTAAACCCAGTGTGCACTGGGACAACTCCTGCATCCTCTGCTGGAACTCTAGTGGACAAGGGGCTGAAGCTGGGTTTCACTTACAGGAAGAACTGGTCAGTTGGCCAAAGGTAGCTTTGCTGTCAAATTAAATATCTCCATTGCCATATAAGTTAATGGCTGGGAAAGTTAATGGACCTACTTGAGTGAGTCCTGCTTGAGTGAGTCCAGAAGAGGCCCCGGAGCTGCTGCGAGGGCTGGAGCAGCTCTGCTCTGGAGCCAGGCTGAGAGAGCTGGGCTGGGGCAGCTGGAGAAGAGAAGGCTCCTCAAGGGGACACCTTAGAGCAGCTCCAGTGCCTAAAGGGGCTCCAGGAGACCTGGAGAGGGGCTTGGGACAAGGGATGTAGGGACAGGACAAGGGGAATGGCTTGAACCTGCCAGAGGGGAGACTGAGATGAGCTCTGAGGCAGAAGCTCTTCCCTGTGAGGGTGCTGAGGCGCT
This sequence comes from Nestor notabilis, assembly GCF_000696875.1. Taxonomy (NCBI): domain Eukaryota; kingdom Metazoa; phylum Chordata; class Aves; order Psittaciformes; family Psittacidae; genus Nestor; species Nestor notabilis. The sequence continues at coordinate 16,262 of NW_009936834.1, forward strand.
GGCACAGGGTGCCCAGAGAAGCTGTGGCTGCCCCATCCCTGGCAGTGTTCAAGGCCAGGTTGGACACAGGGGCTTGGAGCAACCTGCTCTAGTGGAAGGTGTCCCTGCCCGGGGCAGGGGCTGGAGCTGGAGGAGCTTTAAGGTCCTTCCAGCACAAACCAGTCTGGGATTCTGTATTCCATGAAAGCATCAAGGAAGCATAATCTAATGCACAGGTAGCCCCAAGTGCTTTGTAACTCTGTCAGCTTCTCTGTTAAAAACATTGTGTGTGGGCATTTATTAACAGTGATTTATTGTTCTCAAAGAGGAACACATCTTGGAGAGGAGCATAATCTGTGCACCCTGGGGGTGGCTGCCTTTTCTTGATCCATCTGTGATTTATAAAGTAACATGATAATTAATGAACTGTCCATGTTCTCCTTGTCTATAGTTTATGTAAGGCAATGCTGACCTAATAGGAATGAATTTAGGAAACCAAAGATTAAATTATTTCCAACTTAAATCTACATGTATATTGGTGCCCGTGAGGCTGAATGTTGTACACTTACTTACACATTGCTAAATTACTATCCTGGAGATTGGTATTATAATAGTGCCTTGTGTAGTTCTGTGTTTTTAATCACAGCAGTTTGTTCAATCGATAATCTTATAATTGAATATTTATTTTTAAAGAGGCCTTTTAATATGATTAGTTTTGCAGCCTTATGGCTCTGTTACTTCATGCCAGCCTCATTAGTGAGCTTGGTGAGTTAGTAAGTAATAGCATGTGAGATAAGCAAGGTGGACTGCTATGGAGGCGGGGCAGTGGGTGAGGGTCCAGGCTCCGCCGTTTTTCCAGCCTCACAGAGGGAATTTCTTGGAGCTGCCTTGAAGCAAATTGCCAGGTCTGGTGAATTCAGGAGAGCTGAGTGTGTGGAATGTGCTGGTAATTTGTACAAGTTCATTTAACAGCATTTATTTAAGAGTAGACGAGCTCTGAGGCAGAAGCTCTTCCCTGTGAGGGTGCTGAGGCGCTGGCACAGGGTGCCCAGAGAAGCTGTGGCTGCCCCATCCCTGGCAGTGTTCAAGGCCAGGTTGGACACAGGGGCTTGGAGCAACCTGCTCCAGTGGAAGGTGTCCCTGCCCGGGGCAGGGGGTGGAGCTGGAGGAGCTTTAAGGTCCCTTCCCACACAAACCAGTCCATGAGTCTATAACTCTATGACACATTTTGTGAAAGAAAATCAGAAGTAGAGCTATAGCAAAGTACAGGGTATTTAGGGAATTTAAACCCTTTTGTAGCCTGTCCCTGTGCAGGATGCTGTGAAAGATCCCTGCTGGGTCTCTGGCCTGGGGGATAAGCAGATGAGGATGGGATGTGCTGGTTGAGAGTGCATGGCCCTTGGCTCTGATATGGCATAAGCTTCTGTAGGTGTTTTTTTGTTGCCTATTAGTTTGGCACCGTGCTGATCTTAGAAACTTTTAGCAATGAAATAAATCATGGAAAAGAGGAAACACAGAATTCTCTGTATCTAAGGAACCTATTTGTCTCTTATGAGGTGGTCTCTGACCTCCTGGGAGTATATGGCTGCATGTTACAGCAGTGTAATGCAGAATGAAAATACAAGCAAGGCTCTGACTGCCAATGAGCAATCAAATAGGAAAGGCAGAGGGACACACATTTATCTCACCCTTGGAAGTTCATGCTCAGGTGTTGATATATGGGTTTATATGTGGGTTTATGTCTAGGACTCAGTGTCTCTGTTCCAAGGCTAAATGCCAGCTCCTCGCATGGCATCTCTACCTGGACCAGACATTGTCATCATCAACTGTTCTGGGGTCAGTGGCCTGGAAGCGTTTCTGATTTTCAGCTCTAAGAGGTTTCCTTTTGCCTGGGAGCCTGCTGCAGCCTCAGTCCCTCCTAGTACAGGGCATGAGCTTTCTCCTTTTAATGCCTCTGGACTTGACATTTTCCTGGGTAAGCACAATCGTGGCGTGCAGCATGGGCTGGGACCTGCCTGGCTGGGAGCAGCTCCGTGGGAAGGGGCCTGGGAATCCTGGTGGACACAAGCTCAGTAGGAGTGAACAGTGTGCAGCTGTGGCACAGAAAGCCAACAGGCTGCTGGAGAACATCAACAAGGGCATCACAAGCAGTGATCCAGCATCAGAGGCTGGAGGGGGTGCTGGGACGTCTATAGTCTACATCATGCTTTGGTAAGAAAGGTTGGACCAGACGATCCTTGAGGTGGGATCCTGGGATTGTGTGATTAAAATCTGAAACCAAATTGAATATCAATCTGATGTGGTCACTTGAATAAATAGGTATTACAAAACCTTGTCTTGGTGCTTTGGGAGTTGGCCTTGAATACCAGTGTCCTTGTTTTGTGTTTGGGTTCATTACTGCTCATACAATTGACAATGGTAATTTCTGAACTGTAAGAGATGGTTCCTGCCATTGCCTGGACCAGGAGCCGTGTCAACGTGCTGTGCAGTCCATGTGAGGGTTAAGTAGCTGCTGAAGTGACTGTTTGGAAGTGAGGAGTCGAAGCAATACTGAAAGCAGGGAAGGAGGGAGCTGAGTTGAGTGTTGTGTGTCTCCTTCCCCAGACTTACCTGAGCTGAAAATTTCCTGACATTGATGAATGTGCACGGTGAGCGTGTACTGAAGTTCTTCTGCTTATTTATTGTTATTTGGTAATAATTCCAGATAGAGTATATCTGGTTTTCATGTCCACCTGAGAGGTGCATTCCCTGTGAGGGTGCTGAGGTGCTGGCACAGGGTGCCCAGAGAAGCTGTGGCTGCCCCATCCCTGGCAGTGTTCAAGGCCAGGTTGGACACAGGGGCTTGGAGCAACCTGCTCTAGTGGAAGGTGTCCCTGCCTGTGGCAGGGGTTGGAGCTGGGTGAGCTTTAAGGTCCCTTCCAACACAAAGCATTCTCTGATTCTGTTTCTCTGAACTGTTTCCACATCAATGAGTTAAAATGGAGAAGGTTCTAGCAATGCTGTCGGAGCTCTGGTTTGGGTTGTTCATTCCATTTTCTCCCTTTCATCTTTTTTCATCTACTGGTGGTTCTGCTCATACATGTACAAGGCAACATCTTCCCTTAAATATTTAATGCCAGCCTTGCTGTTATCTTAGGTTTTGTGCCAGATTTAACATAAAGGCTAAATAGGAGCTTGTGGAGATGCAGCTACCCACTGTGCCGCATCTTCACGCTTATGTGCTCTGCTGGTAAAGAGAAAACTGAATTTTCCAGCACCATGAGGCTGAGTCTTTGAAGAGGAGTATCTTAAACAACCCACCCAAATGCCATAAACTTCCCTAATGTCAGCAGTTACGTGGAGCAACTCAGGGGTGGGAATTCTGGTAATCTCTAATCCCACTGTTATGGTACTGTATTAAGACTTGGGGTACTTACGTCCTCACTTTCACATGCAAGTTCTGAATTATCAGAGTGAGAAAGGTAAGACTGGAGCCTGTGGTTATGGATTCCGTAAATTAGGCGCGAGTACCAATATTAAAAAAGGCACCATCTGCCATATAAACCATTTGCCACCTGTTCTCCTGCTTTCACAATTATTTAATGGTTTAAATTTAATGTTTTAGGCTGCCACATAACAGCTGGGAAGTGACTAAGTATTTTCCCTATCAGTACCTTAACGGCCAAGCAACATTCTCTGTTAAAACCAGCTCTTAATGGCAGCGTTTTCCTACATGCTCTTTCATGTGGCTGTCAGCTTGCTTCATTAGCACATTCTGCTGATATAAAACACGTTTTTGTAACAACAACCACTCAGTTATTTTTGGGGTGCTTTTAGGAAGAAGCAGCTTCTCCCCCACTGCAAGCATAAGCGATGGCTATTTCAACCTCATGTCTTCCTCCTCCCTGGGTTCTTCCTGCTGCCAAAGGTGAGATGGAACAAGCGAGGTGAGGTAAAGTTTGTCTGTAAGAGATAGATTTTCTGTTTCGGGAATGGAATTTAAGGAATTAAGGAGCAAGGTCAGATATCTCTGGTGTCTTTCACTTACCTGGAGGCTTGTTCCACTCATCTCCTCCCAACAGGCTTTGGGGATGAGGAAATTTGTCCAACCTCCGCAGAAACTGTGACTGTTTTTTCTTTCTTAATAATACTAATTAAAAAATGTAATCCAGTGGGTAAATACTGGAAAGCTTGTGCAGCTGTGGGCATTCGGATGGTTTCTTCTGGCTCTGCACTCTTCAGGGCTCATTTCTGCAGGTACTTACTCCCGTCGCTAAGAGGGTTCATTCTGTGGTAATTCTCCTTGTGCATCTGTTATTTAAGATAGTCTAGTCATTAAGTATAGCAGATTCCTAGGTGTTAGGTGAGCAAGAAATAACAACTTGGGGAAATTGTGAAATCCTCATAGCAGCCTTCCAATATCTTAGGGGGGCCTAAAAGGATGCTGGAGGGGACGCTTCATCAGGGACTGTAGCAATAGGACAAGGGCTGATGGGTTCAAACTGAAACAGGGGAGGTGTAGATTGTATCTAAGGCAGAAGCTCTTCCCTGTGAGGGTGCTGAGGCGCTGGCACAGGGTGCCCAGAGAAGCTGTGGCTGCCCCATCCCTGGCAGTGTTCAAGGCCAGGTTGGACACAGGGACTTGGAGCAACCTGCTCCAGTGGAAGGTGTCCCTGCCCGTGGCAGGGGTTGGGACTGGAGGAGCTTTAAGGTCCCTTCCAACACAAACCATCCTGTGATTCTATGAAAATCAAATGAGCAATTTCAACCAGAAATGGGGTGTTTATCTGCTCAGGAAGCTTTTCCTGGGTGTCCTACGTGCCTCGCAGTAAACAGGCTTGACTATGAATACCGAGTAGTTCTAACAAGCTTGTTGTAAATGATCTGCCCAGCTTTAATGCTGTGTAACGAAGCAGGCAAATGAATGTTTATAGTTATTAAAGTGATAACTTCCTGCTTGAGCTAATATTTGGCATAAAATTGCTGTTCTGTTGCGTATCTGTGTTGCCACGTGCAGGGGAAGGCGCACACGTACAGTGGGTTTCTGAGCTGAAATGATGCCAGGGATCACACCCAAATGGGTATCAATTTTTCCCTCCCGTTGGACAGTAAATCTCTGCTGGAAGCTGCAAGTGCTCAGCTGCTCAATTAAGACTCTAAGAAATGGGATGATTGTTCCTAAGACAGTTCTTATTATTTGTATGAAAATTCAGCCCTTTCTTAGGGTTACCAAGGCAAACATAATGTATGAGGAGGAGAGGCAGAGTGATCTCAGGCAGAACTTCTTGATATTGCACATATTTTACACCATCCCTGGTGAAAAATAAAGTTCATCACGGACCATTTATTGATGCAAATTATGGATGGGCTAAACTGGCTTTATGGGTCGTGATGCACTTTGTCTGTACAAATAGATGGTGATTTCCAAACATTAAGATGATGACTTACGTACCTATAGAAAAAGACATCTCCAATCCTCCTTTTCCTGGAGTATCATTGACGTGACTAATAGTAGAAGGGAAAATTTTCAGGTGGTATAAAAATACACTTGCAGAGGGAATGTACTGCTGGGGTACTTCATCTTATCTCTTGCAAGAATCCTACAACCAAGCTATTGGGGTATCAGTTACAAACTAGTCCTGCTTCATTCATGCCATGGTCTTAGGTAAAGAGCTATTTTCTCTGGTGTGAACCAGATATAGTGGTTCAGTGTCTTGAATGTAGTATCAAATGTCAACAACAGCAAAAACTTAATTAAACATTTCACATAGGAGTTAGAAAAGACAAACCACCCAAATCCTTTTGTTGAGGCCCAGCTCTTTGCTTGGTAAATGTCACTAAAGTCAGACTTAATTTACTGTATGTTTAACTGCTTGTTAAAACAGGGAGTAGGGGTTTTTCTTCTTTGAAAAATGCCCTTACACTGCTGTAGAGTGTTTAAATCAAATTTCATGTGTCAGCAATAGCATTTACACTGTTAAAACACCTGCAGAGTGGTTTTCCCCCATTCAAGAGACAAATAAGTGGTGCAGACCAGGCAGTTATTGCTGCTACACTTGGAAGATTAACACTAATAGGGCAGTTAACAATTTTGCCTGCAGAAAGCAAAGGCACTTTGAGGAACTTTGTCTGCATTGGTGATGTTTTGCTCCTTCCCCATGAGGATGGGTCTCGTGGGCTGTGCTGCCAGCCCCCCTTGCTACAGCATGTGGGGAGCAAGCTAAAAGCACCCTGTGTGTCGCTTCTTTCTCTTTCATGCTCGGTGATTGTTTGGCCAGCCTCATAATACCTTAATCTTTGCCTCACGAGTGTGAAATCCTGCCTTGGTGGGATGTGGATGCCCTCACTGTCTTGATCTCATGCTTAAATAAGAAGGGGGTTGGGATGGGGACAGGACTGGTGGGATCTTTTTGGATCTTGGTCTCTGCTTTAAGGGCTGAGTTCCTCCCACTCATGGTGCACACAGGACTACTGGGGATCCGCAGGATCATGTAATAGACTGGTTTGGGTTGAAGGGACCTTAAAGCTCCTCCAGTTCCAACCCTTGCCATGGGCAGGGACACCTTCCACCAGAGCAGGTTGTTCCAAGCCCCATCCAATGTGGCCTTGAAAGGCCTCCATTCCCACCCTGCTCCTGAGGTGCCAACCTGCCCACCAGTGTTCCTGAAGCATCATCCCAAGGCTGGGACTGTTTCATGTGTTGGGGAGTATGTTTTGCACCCTTGCTCAAACATTTCATTTCACATCAGTTCAGCTCCTCCTCGTTAGCTGCAAGAGACATCATCCTCCCTCTGGAAGATTTTCCAATAAGGGATTCTCCTGCTTCATGTTTCTTCTGTTTCAGGCTCAGATTTAGTTGAGATTTTGTAGCTTCAAGCAGAGTCTTGGCTAAACTTTATATATTATAAGTGGAGCAGAAGTCTTAGAAGAAAAAAGCAATTGACTGAAACAAGAAATAGGTCTTGCAAGGGTAATAGTTTCAAGAAGAGAGTTGTTATTGCCCACCTCTAGAAGATGAACGGATGGGAATTACTGTTCGTGATTGTGAGTTTTAAATCAGTGCTGAAGGAACACGTTTTGGTGGTGACTGTCGTTGTTTGCTTAAATTTATCTATGCAATTAAACCATGAGGAATTTTGCATGCATTGCTAAGGCTTAATAAGGTTATGATGTAATGCTGCTGCAGTGCAAAATAATTCAGGGTCCGAGGAGACAAAGCCATCCCCCCTGAAGTGCTTGTTGGCACCCACCAGAAACACTATTGTGATTTTGAGAGCAGGACAAAAGAACAAATTTTGCTAAGATCTATGTAAAAGGTGGAGAGATGTAACCGGAGAGATGTTTCTTTGTGTGCATTTCTCTTGCACTAGGGGAAATTTGAGGTATATTATCAGAGAGAAAGGAAATGCAGAGTTTTTAATATCATAAATGTATTTAATAATTTGTTCAGCCAGCTCTCTTTTTCTGATTTAGGGGGTGAAATGGGCTTATTTTGATACTGTAAAATGAAGCTGTAGTGTGGGTTTTGTAGACTCTCATAATCCCAGGCTGATTTGGGCTGGATGGGGCAGCCACAGCTTCTCTGGGCACCCTGTGCCAGCGCCTCAGCACCCTCACAGGGAAGAGCTTCTGCCCAAGAGCTCATCTCAGTCTCCCCTCTGGCAGGTTCAAGCCATTCCCCTTGTCCTGTCCCTACATCCCTTGTCCAAAGCCCCTCTCCAGGTTTCTTGTAGGCTCCAGATTTCTTATAGGCATCATCTTGTTTCAACCAATATGTTCTCAATGTTTGATGTGAATTTGCAGTACTGAATCCCATCTGTACGTAGTGTAAACTTAGTGCAAAACCAGCATCCGACGGAGGAAGAAATTCTGTGGTCTTAGTAGATTGATCTGATCTTGTAGAATTTGCATCCATAGAATCTTGTCCCTTCTGATAGAAAATTCTCAGTGTGATGTGTTAGACAAGGCAATAATTTCACAGCATTCTCCAGAACAGAATGGGTTCTCAAAGGCTGATGGGGTGTTAATTTTCACCTAAACAGTTTGTCTGACGTGATTGTGACCTGAGTAAGCCCCGTGCCACAATAGTGTCCTTCAGATAATTTAAGACTGCAATTATATTTAATCTGGGAAATTAAAAATACCATCGAAATACCTGTTTGGAAGCTGATTCAAAGGAAACCTCAATGTAAATATAAATGTCGGGGAACCATGATAGTTCTGTGCTGATGCCAATGAGCAGCTTGGAGCCGATGGGGAGGACTCCAAAGGTGGGAGCTCAGGGTGGTTCCTTGGTGAGGACCTGCCGGCCCTTTGGCTGGTCGCTTTGGTCCTTCAGGGCCAGGGATGTGCAGGTGGGTGGCATGTCCCCAGGGAGGACACAGGGAGCGGGAGGGCTTGTGTTGTTATTAGTATTAATAATTATTATTACTGATCCAGTGAGGCAGCGATGCCTGTTCAACATCTTAAACGGTGGGAAACAAATTTACAGCAATTTTCATGGTGTTTTTAGCCAGGAGTCAGTGGATGTTTTCTGGTTGGCTTCATGTGTTTCTCCATCAGCTCCCACTATATAAGTGTAAATAAATTTAACGAGGTAAAAATGAATCTTGGTTCACTGGCCAGAATATAAATAAGGAAAATTAATTAAATTCCCCAATTTGAAGCGTGCCATAGACGCTTCCCTTGAGTAGCTAAGTAGAATTGCATTGATTTTTATTACACATGTAGTCCAACCTACCGCATGCAAAGCGGGGGGGTGATGTTTCTGTAGCTGAGGGAAGGGCTTGTTTTGGAGAATGGATGAAGCAGCACAGATAAGTCTAACCAGAGCCCCACGGCTCCAGGAAACAACCCCCCCCCCCCCAGCAGGCCTCATATTGTGTTCACTTCCCACTGTGATTTCAAGAACTCGGGCTCAGATACCAGCATAAAAATTCATGGAATGGTTTGTGTTGGAAGGGACCTTAAAGCTCCTCCAGCTCCAACCCCTGCCCCAGGCAGGGACACCTTCCACTAGAGCAGGTTGCTCCAAGCCCCTGTGTCCAACCTGCCCTTGAACCCTCCCAGGGATGAGGCAAGAAAATCATGTTTCTAGTTTCTACTTTACTGGTTTCAAGATTCCAAACCTAATTTATAACTAAAATCCTTGTAGAAATAAGTGTTTAAAGATTTTACCCTGAAACACAAAGAATTAGTTCATGCAGAAATAATTACTCTGATACAACAGAGAGAAGGTGGAATTTCCAAACGTTTGATAGTGCATAATTTAGTGTATTCTCTCAGAATTACATCCTGTTAAGTGAAGAGATTGGAATTTTATGCTGGAGTTATTTTTCATAAGGCTGGAAATAAATCATAGAAGCTTTGCAAATGGGACCATGTTATGGAGCAAGGAGAAGTGTTATGGGAGGCAAAAAGGGTGATGATCATTGTTCCATGGGCATGTGCTTCTTGGTCCCTTGGGCACAGCATGGGCACACTGCAGCCCTCAACTGTGTTGGCTGATGCATCTCAGTGCACCCTCTGCTCTGGGAACCACCACATTAACACCCTTAGAGTCTCAGTTCCAAGTGAAATGAGCTGTGCCACACTCGACATAAATCACTGCTATTGGGTTTGAGGACCTATATACTTATTTTCCAATTTCACATGATGGATCATGTGAATAATTCAAAAGGAGCCTTTCATCTTATACAGGCTGTCATGTTCCTGGGTTCAGGAGGTCCCCAGCACGGGGAGTTCACCAAGGTTAAGTGCTGCTGCACTAGAAACTTGCCAAAATCTAATCTAATATTAACTTTTCTTTCCATTTGAGGGGGCTGTGGTACACTCCAATGCAACAGGAGCCAGTGGTGCCTAAAGCATCACGGTGGAATTTTACACGTGTGTCCCTAGAAACACAAGTGAACCACTGCTAGAAAAACACGACAGCTCCAGTGCTGCTCCTCAGCGCCATCGGTTACATCTCATTTGTGCTTTACTGAAGGGTGAAATAGTAATGTCACAGCTTGTCCTTTACAAGAGGGAACTGGGAGGAAGTAATCCTCAAAATGAGAATCCAGAAAAAGGGAGATTATTGACACTTTAATACCAATATTAATAATTACATGGTATTAAAAATTAATAAATCAGATATTGAGAATATGCTGCTCAGTTCTGGATCTCCTCCCTGAGTTCCTCTAGCATCATGCAGATGAGATCAGGGACCTCATTTTACAAGGGCCTGTAGGGACAGGCCAAGGGGAATGGCTTTAACCTGCCAGAGGGGAGATTGAGATGAGCTCTGAGGCAGAAGCTCTTCCCTGTGAGGGTGCTGAGGCGCTGGCACAGGGTGCCCAGAGAAGCTGTGGCTGCCCCATCCCTGGCAGTGTTCAAGGCCAGGTTGGACACAGGGGCTTGGAGCAACCTGCTCTGGTGGAAGGTGTCCCTGCCCGGGGCAGGGGTTGGAGCTGGAGGAGCTTTAAGGTCCTTTCCAACACAAACCAGGCTGTAATTCTGTCCTTTGCACAGTGTCCATCAGCCAGGCTGAGTCCCCGGCCCCTTGCCAGCCCTCCTGGGAAGGGAGCTGTGGGCAGGAGGCAGCGCATCCATAGGCAGCTACCTGCACATCCCCTGTGCTCAGCCTAGCTTGAGAGGGACTCATGGCTGTGAAGAAGGCTGAGCAATGGCCATGCACCTTCAGTAGCTGTAAAGCTGGAGCTGGAGATTGACCATGAGCCCAGTGACTGGTTCATATATTCAGTAAGTCTCTTCATCAGTGACAACCTACATGGTGTCGTCTTCTCTTTGATGGCATTGGATTTACTAGTAAAATGATGCACAGAGAAGAAACATCATTTTAAACCAGAACAATAAACAATTATTTTCCCCCTAATCTAACAGAGGAGCTTGGTTTCACTTCAGTCAGCGCTTATTTTGAAGGTAAACCTGGAGGATGATTTAATTCCTTGGGCTGTGTCAATCGCACCAGCTTAGCACCCGGATTTCATTCACTTTTAATGGCAAACTATCACTTTCTGTGCAGCACTATGCAAATCCCGCCCCAGCTTTGTTAAGCCTGGCTGGTGCGCTCTGTTTACTGTAGGCAAAGGTGATTTTGCTGGGAGAATAGTAATATTTGAGGTTTTTTCCCTTGTATTACCATAATTTTGCTTTCCAGAGGATCACAGGGAGGAGCTGCTTGGGACCAGAAGGCTGTAGTCCCTTTGGAAAGGATAAAGATCCTTTTGCTTTTTGCTGTAGAACTCTGTATCATTGTGTGCTTCCTCTGCAACCATATGTATTGGCCAAATGTTCCCAAGGTGTGTTACAGGAATTAATTTAATTCTCATGTCGTGGTGAGCTCATTCTTAAGAAGAGCTTCTGCCTCAGAGCTCATCTCAGTCTCCCCTCTGGCAGGTTAAAGCCATTCCCCTTGTCCTGTCCCTCCATCCCTTGTCCCAAGCCCCTCTCCAGGTCTCCTGGAGCCCCTTTAGGCACTGGAGCTGCTCTAAGGTGTCCCCTTCAGGAGCCTTCTCTTCTCCAGCTGCCCCAGCCCAGCTCTCTCAGCCTGGCTCCAGAGCAGAGCTGCTCCAGCCCTCGCAGCAGCTCCGGGGCCTCCTCTGGCCTCGCTCCAGCAGCTCCACGTCCCTCTTGTGCTGTTCCCCAGAGCTGGATCAGGGCTGCAGGGGGGGCTCCCCACAGCACAGCAGAGGGGCAGGATCCCCTGCCTCAATAAATTGATGAGGTGGGACAGGGCAGCCCAGGCAGTGGTGTGGGGCTGACGGGGTCTGCTGGTCACAGCAGCCTCCTTGCTGGGAGGAAGAGGAGGAGGAGCACCGGGGAAGGGGGGGCTGGAGCTCCAGCCCCGGCTGTTGCACCGCCTGTGATTACTGACATGGGGTCTGGGAGTTAATTAGTGGGAGCGAAAGCGGGGAATGTAATTTCACACTTTGTGTAAGCAGCTGTTGGGGAGCGCGCTGGAAACGGTGCTGACGAGCTCTGCTCCGAAACTCATCAGGTTCCTTCCTGGCCCGAAGTCTTCGGGCGTCTCTTGGTTCCCTTCTTCGGCCACTCAACCTATAACAGTGCAGGAAAATGTGAAGCAGTAGAGATGGGGAATTCTGTCTTTGTGACTTCAGGTGGGGAACTGGTGTTCAGTGCCTCCGAGGCTGGGTATCTTGTGGGCTGTGATATTCGTCTCTGAAAATAAATAGGGAGAGAAAAAACTTTTGGACAGAATTTGTGTTTTCAGTCTTCTGAACTTGTGGATTTTGGAAAGGGGCTTTGGACAAGGGATGTAGGGACAGGACAAGGGGAATGGCTTGAACCTGCCAGAGGGGAGACTGAGATGAGCTCTTGGGCAGAAGCTCTTCCCTGTGAGGGTGCTGAGGTGCTGGCACAGGGTGCCCAGAGAAGCTGTGGCTGCCCCATCCCTGGCAGTGTTCAAGGGCAGGTTGGACACAGGGGCTTGGAGCAACCTGCTCCAGTGGAAGGTGTCCCTGCCCGGGGCAGGGGTTGGAGCTGGAGGAGCTTTAAGGTCCTTCCAACACAAACCAGTCTGGGATTCCATGATTCTATGAATCTGACCTCAGCCTTGGTAGCTCCAAGATCAGGTTAGCAGCCATCCAGGGAGCTGAGAAGTTACATGGGGACACTGGCTGAGACACTGGGGATTTGCATCATTTGCTTTTCTGACTGTGGGGCTTAAAGTGGTGTTTAATAGTCTTCTTGGTTTTGTTATTAAATATGTCATTTTTAATACCATTATTATGATTCTCACTTTTATGGCTCTTGTGATGAGAAATCTCATTAAAGTTGGGAAATGGTTTGTCTCTGCTGCTGGTCACAGCTCTCCTTTCAACTGAGATTCTTTAATGAATTTTTTCAACTAAATGCCAGCGACAGGAGATCACTGATGCCATTCACAGGGGGGTTTGTTCCTGACGGAGACTGCAGACCCGTTTGGGTTGGAAGGGATGTTAAAGCTCCTCCAGCTCCAACCCCTGCCACGGGCAGGGACACCTTCCACTAGAGCAGGTTGCTCCAAGCCCCTGTGTCCAGCCTGGCCTTGAACACTGCCAGGGATGGGGCAGCCACAGCTAAATGCAGTATCAGGGGTGGGGAGTGTGGTTGGGTCAGGGTAAGGTACGTGTCGGGGCTGGTGTGAGGACTTGGGGAACCATTTCTCCTGAAAAGGGAAGAAATGGAGATGCTAAAAACCCATCTAAAAATAATTCCTGTGGGAAATCTTGTGAAGTGAGAAGCTTCAGCTGTCCCAAGTGTGCCACCAAGGCTTTTGGAAAGCAATCAGAGTTCTAACTGCCTGTGGTCGATGCCTGTTGAATGACAAAACCAGAGTGGAGAGGGGAGCCCGGATGTTTGTACATGGTTTTTCTTCTGGGGGGTGTTTTGTGCTTGGTAAAACCAGCTGGTTGGTGATGCAGGAGCTGCTCTCCCCTCACATCCTCCTCCCTGGGATGGGGCAGCGGGGAGGACAGCTGGTACCATCACTTCCTCCTGCTGTGGGTCAGGGAAAGGTTCTTTGGTTGTTTTCTAACAGATGGTATTTAGAAGCATGGGTAATAGCTTCTAAAACAGGATAAACGTGGCCCTTCAGCTGTTGGTTTCAAAGGTGTTGACTAGTTTTGAGTTCACGATGGTTTTGATGCCACTTTGACTTTACGTGTTTGCTCATCTGATGGAATTTGCAAACCCCAGGTTGTTTCAAGGAGAGAAGGTGGATAGAAAAGTCTTTCCCGGCTCGGCTGGTTGGCAGGAGATGCTCACTGACACTTGGGACTTACTCTGCAGATTCACAGGAGTAGTTGCTGACTTTCTATCAGCACGTCTTCACTTCCCACTCCAGTGAGCAATTTACTTCAGCATTTGTGTGTTCTTAAACAGTTGTGCCAAGGCACGTTGAAATGAAAGCTTAAAGTTATCCTGCAGAAACCAAAGCGCAGATATTTTTGTGCTGGGGAGTGGCAGGAGGGTGCTGGACACATCCCTTGCGTGTTCAAGGCCAGGTTGGACGCAGGGGCTTGGAGCAACCTGCTCTAGTGGAAGGTGTCCCTGCCCGGGGCAGGGGTTGGAGCTGGATTTTAGTTGCATAAATTGATATAAATGGGTAATTACAAAGTTCAGAAAACTTCCTGATTCACCTTTCCTGAAAAGCCAGATTCTGCCTTGAGGTGTCCAGTTACTGCACTGGGATTTCCATGGGAATCTTGGTATTTGACTGAATTAGCATCACTTGGGTTTGCAGTCGCTGCTGCGGCATTAGTTAGGTGTGAAGGACGAGGTGAGCCCTGCTTAGGGGTTGGAGCTGGCGGTGAGGGTGTGGACTGTGGACTGATGCACCTACTCTGTTATCTTGCAGTTCTTCAGTATTTTCACATCAACACAGGGTGTATTTGCACTGCTAAGTGTTCCCTGCACTGCCCTCATCTGAACTAGAGATCCTTTTAATGCTCTAACTACTGTCTGTGGTGATGCTGAGTGCCTGGTGTCTGCAGAGGAAGAGCCCAGGAGCTGCCCGGATTTTCTGTGTATATCTGCAACACAGATTTGGTATCAACACACATCATTTTGAAGGAGAAATTTTCCGGGCTAAGCTGTAGCAGAAGCGAAGTAATTGCAAACCATGTCAGTCTAGCGCAGGTTGTAATCTGGTAGTTGTAGCCATGTCATCTTTATGATTTGTATCTTGTAAATATCCGCTTGCATGGGAGGAGATGAAATCTTGTTTTCCCTTGGTCCCTAAAAATCAATTGTCCTGTTAAAATCATAGTGGATGAAAACTGCATTGCAGAGCAGTATCACAACGTGCAATCATGTAGCAGGGCAGTCTAAGCATTCTTCTAGGCTGTTTGTGGTGATGAAAAGTCATCTCCATCCTCCCTTTTTAAAGGCCGGGGGATACTGGATGCAGTTAAGGACACATGGGCAGATCCTTGTACCTCAGTGGGTCTGGGAGATGCACACACATCCCAGCTCAGCACATCTCCAGCTGCCCACTCCACTGAGCAGAGATCCACAGCTTATTCCTATAGCACATATTGGAGCCAAAATACATCTTCAGAGGCCAGCTTGGAGCTTTCAGCTACTCAGAACATGGTTCCGGTGGCTACTCGTGGAATTGCAGTTTGTCTAAATCTGGCAGTGAAGAACCTGCTGTTGGAGCACAGGAAGAAATGCAATGCCAGGACTTTGGAAGTGGGAACCCTGACTGAGATTTTGGAACTTCTCCTGGTCTCCTGGACCCCGATGTGGCTTCTGCAGAACTAGGAAGTGTTTTAAGGAGAGGAGGTTTAGGAGGGATAAGTGGTACCAAACCCATCTGCATCAATGCCTGTGGCCTCAGAGCATCCCAAGGTGGAAGACTTTGTCTGGGAGCCTCTTGCACAGGAAGGGCTGTTGGTCCATCCACGTCCACAGTCTGGGGTGATTGGCCCATACCAGTGTCTTGCACTGTGCAAGACACCAATATGCACGTCCCCAGTTTTGGAGCCATCCAAAAATGCCATTTAAATTCAGAAGGATGACACCGTGTCTGCCGTTATGAAGCAGCGATGGGAAAGCAGTTTCCTTGTTGCAGCTTTACACAAGGGTGGAGAACAAAGTTGAACTCAGGATGGGATGTACAAGCTGAGCAGGCTGGGGGGATGGAGGGTACACAGGGTGGAGGTGGTGGCAGCGATGAGTTGCTGTGGTGTGACCAGCACCACCAGAGAAGGGAGCTGAGGCTGCAGAGCGGTCTTGGTGCGTGCCTGCTGTCCATGCTTGCTGCCTCCCAGAGCTTTAAATCAGTCTGCCCCATGATTTAGCCATACTAGCCCATGCCTTAGCTACTTGTGCTAGCGGGCAGTGTCAGTTGTACAAGTACAAAGAGCGGAAAAAAATCCTGTCCATTTCTGGTGCACAGAGTGCTGCTGAAGGTAGGGTCCTGCCTTTACGTGAAGACAGGTTTGCATTTCGTTTCTCCCTTTGGTTTTGAAAACAAACCCTCATAAAACCAGTGTTTCTTCCACTTTTGACCTTGACATTATGATGTAAGTGGCAAATATTCAAGTTCCCAAAATGTCTGTATATCTGAGCTGGTTGGGTTGTGCACGGATCGCTCCCACTAGATCAGAGTTATCAAACACATTCATTTCTGGAGTATAATGTTCGCTGTAGATGATTTACAGAGGAGGGACACCTTATGCAATGAAATTGTGACCTGGGAAAATGGCTTGAGTGAGAACCCCACGCTGTGCCCTTTGAATAGGGAAAGGGTGTTTTCCAGCACTTCTAAACCTCCATACCTTTGGGAGAGGGTGTTCATCAACAGTGATTTCATCCTTTGTTTCCATTTTGATATCAGGTGCAGCATGCTTTGTTTTAATTTCTCTTCACAGTTGTAACTAGCCCGTGTTCTGATTTCTGTGCTTAGCCACAGGAATTTGGATCCCTAATTTCTCTTTAATGAGCTGTGACACCGTGCACGGCTGTCAGCACATGGTTTGCATCGTTTCAAATGGAATTTTGCAGGAGAAGGCTGTAGCTGCTGCCCCCCCCGCCCCCAGCTGGGCTGGATCTGGTGCAGTGTTCTGGTTCCTTTAAAATTTCATGATTAAAACAAGGATGTTTCTAGCCCACAGCAGCAATTGTTTGTGTAGCTGGCAGAAAATGAGGCGCGAAACACTCCACTGGGTCTGCATTACTATGGATGGCTTTGGCTCCAGAAGGTTCCTTTTTTTCCATCCTTCTTGGCACTTTAGAAGGTGCCCTGTTTCATTTGTTTTCTGTTGCTAATTTGTTTCTTCAAACAGATCTGAGGCAGAAGCTCTTCCCTGGGAGGGTGCTGAGGCGCTGGCACAGGGTGCCCAGAGAAGCTGTGGCTGCCCCATCCCTGGCAGTGTTCAAGGCCAGGTTGGACACAGGGGCTTGGAGCAACCTGCTCTAGTGGAAGGTGTCCCTGCCCGGGGCAGGGGTTGGAGCTGGAGGAGATTTAAGGTCTCTTCCAACCAAACCAGTCTGGGATTCTACATTTAAGAAGCAATGACTCCAGGCTGCAGAAAGTGGCCGGTGCACATCGGTGTGGAAGCCAACGCTTTTCCATAGGCATTGCAAATTAATCTATTCCAAACCCCCAAAGATTTCCAATATTTCCGAATATGGAAACATCTCAGTGTCTGTTTCCCATATTTGACCTTACCAAAGCTGAGGTCCGAATAATTCAGTGAGAATTCCCACTGTAGATTTCCACAGATACACCCTGGAGAAGGAATTGGGTGCACAGGTAGGTAGCTGCTGGCTGCCCTCCACAGGCACTTGTGTCAAGTCAGGTTGTTATGAGCCAACGTTTCTCCCCCTTTTTTTTTTAATATCCTTCTCCCAAGAGAAAGAGCTGGAGGGAAAAGAAAATCAAAGAATTTGTACTTTACAAAGCGTGTCTGAAAATGCTACAGGTCCTTAAACCTTAGTCCAGGCAGTAGATTGGTGTTTAAGGGAGATTGTACAATGAGCAGCTTGTCCAGACAAGGTGAAATCTGAAATGATAGTCCTGCCTCAAAATCCCGTGAGACATGAAGTTTTTCAGGGAGTCTAAATTAGCATGTGTGGGGATGCGAGAGTTGATCTTGGTGTTAAGCAGGGTGGTGCTATGGGTCAGCTCTGTTTTTGGATGAGGGTGGGCTGCTTTTTGGTTGTGCTGAAGTACTCCACCTCTGTGGAGTTACTGAGAGAGTAGCTGATCTGAGGGTGTTTGCTGATCTTCGGAAGCCTGAAGATTTAGAGACCCCAGCAGGTCACCATCCTGCCAATGGATCTACTGTACAGGTGCCCGGGTCTCCTTTAGGTGACTTTTGCCCCTAAAGATGCCCAAACATTTTCCCTTGAAAATCCAAGTATGAAAAGTGTACTGAAGCTCCTTGTGAGATGCCGGGAGGAAGCACAGCGTGTGTTAGAGCTGCTGTCTGGTGTGGGAACGCAGGGGGGGACTTGGCATGTTCCTGTGTTGAAACGCTGCCACAGGCAGAGCACTAAGTTGTGAGAGTGAGACAAAGAGAACTACTGGTTCATGAGCCACCATAGTGAACGTACACGTTCGTACTCCTCCTGAGTAAGGAGATTCTCCTTCAGAACACACAGATATTGATTTTCTCTGCTTCGAGAGCTGAATCTATCTTCTCAAGCACCTTTTCCAGGCATCCCAGCTGTTTGCTATGTAGATTATCATGAATATTCCCCCTGGGGGCATTAGGCAGAGGCTGGACTGTGCTGCCTGTGCTGCTGCTCTGCTCTCCCACTGCTCAAGGGCACAGCTGCCGTGCACGGGATGCCTCAAATCCTCTCATTACACCCAGATTACTAGTAACGTAGAGGGAACCATTTCCCAGTAATCTGTTTTCCATGCAGGATTCTCTCACCCAGGCAGCATTTGCCAGTGCAGCGCAGGATCATTGGAATGAAGAGTAAATATTTGCCGGTAACTCCTCGGGGATGAAGGACACTAAAGCAAGGCTTTCAGAGCTGCAGCCCAGTTAGAGATGGCTTGTGCTTGATGGCTGAGATGGACACGTCCACTGGCCAGTAAGTGTGCAAGGAGATGGGCAGAGAATTACTCCTGAAGCAATTCTCTGACCTAATGAGAGTGAGCTCCTGAAGATTTATGCCTCTTGGTATTTAAATAAGGCAAATGTCACTGGAAGCTTTTTTTGACATTGAGCCACTGTTTTCTTGCGGATGCTCAGGCACTTATGGAAAGATAAGGTTTTGCCATCATCTTCTGTCAGTCTGAGCACTTAGGGCATCTCTCTCCTCCTCCTCCTCCCTGCCGTTTATGAGTATAGAGGGATTCAGCCAGTCTTTGAAAGCTCAACCTTTCTTTTCAGATTTGTGCAAAAGTGGTTTACAGTGTATTTGTGGAGGAACACAGAGGCAAACACCCCCTGAAACAGAAGGTATGAAGAAAAAGCTTTGGTTCTGTAGGAGCCTGGAGCTGTGCTGGGGCAGCTCCAGGGAGATGAGAGCTCCTCAACACAAACAGCTCATTACTGACCTTCCAACAGTATAGTGATGAGCCAGGGATGAAGGGCTTTCGGCTGATGCTGGTGGTGGCTGTCGTGTTTCTGTGCCTGCTTTTTACAAGGGATCTTCGGTCTGGCTTTCTCTTCAAAGCCGTGTGTACTGCCTGTGAAGTACCTAAGGAGGGCTGTGAGAGCTGCCGGGGGGTGCTGGGTGCGGACGTTTCGGGAGGTGCTGCTGGGGGACAGCTTTCTGCCACATCGACCTGGAGGCATTCTGAGTCAAACACCTGCAAGCATGAAATAGCCGTTTATTTCATATCAAATGGTTGTTCTTGGTACCATTTAACTGAGTTCCAGTGCAAAGGTGGAAAATGGAGGGACTAGATGACCTTTGAAGGTCCCTTCCAACCCAAACTATTTTATGATTCTGTGATTGATTCTATGCAGAATTCTGTTCATCTTTAGAACAGACTTTTGGTAGTTCTCCACATTGTCTTGCAGCTCTACAGATGTGTCTGCGTATGTATATCTATCTATCCATCAGTAGTTACGGGTGTTATGCCACCAGTTTTCATTTAACCAGAGGGAGAAAGGGCTATACCAATTTTCTGACATCCTTATAGGACAATTTATTAATCTGCTGGAATAGCAACAAGGTGACTGATCCTCCACACTATCCACTTTTAACTAAAAACATGAAGAATTCTCTGCGTCAAAATCAATAAGCCACCTAATGCTTTTCCAGCTTGCTGGGATGCCCCTGAGTCCTTGTGTCTGTGCCAGGAGGTACCAAAACCTGCTGAGAGCAATTCCTTTCTAGACACTGAAATTTGTTTGGGTGTCACCCTTCACCCTTCCATCTCATTGCCATCCTTCTATTCTCCATCCCAGGTCACTGAATATCTTATTTTTGTAACTCACCAGCACAGCAGCGAAAGAGAGCTTCAACAGCAATGTCATATTTTATTTTGTTTTAATTTTAAAATAGGAGAAGTCAAACAGAAATAAACCCACAAGAAACATGGACGAAGAACTGCAGAGCAGTGAGTGCGGTTCTGCCAGCAGCAGTGATGCTGCCAACATCTACAGGGTTCTTTCTATTTGGGTAGGGAACAATTGAAGTCTGGCTTTACAAAATCCTCCCCCCGTCTTCTCCCTGCGGACACAGGTGGTCTGTGGGCTGTTGCCCTCCTGGCCTACTTGGGGTGCAGGTATGGCCTGTGGTTCTCTATAAGCAAGCCAACAGATCCTGTCCCCATCTTACTGGGAAATGTGCTTCAGTTTCTGGTTTCTAACAGAGAATTTAAGGGTTGTTGGCACGTTGCAGGTGAGGGAGCGCTCAGTGCAGAGTTGTGCACCAGAAATCATCATTAACCTGCGTAACCGCTTTCGTGGTAGATACCAGGGAAGATTATAAACAGGGATTGCCATTTCCACACACCTTTCCCAGCTCTGGGGAGTATTTTTTGGGGTGGCTGTGGCTTTCCTACATAGCATCACAATGTATGGAAGAGTGGTGGAGATTTCCTTCAGTCACCCCGTGCTGGAGGTGAGGAACGGAGAGGAGAGAGGCTTGGTTTGAGTCTGGACTGGGAGGGAGGACAGGGCTTTGGAAGCCCTTCAGCAGCTGGGCAGCATCTGTGCTGGAGATGCTTATTGCAAGGGTTCACCCAGCAGCAGCTTTACAGACCAGTGAGGGCAGATGCTGCTCTGAAAATGCAACATGTTTTGCAGCCTAAAGCAGAGGGAAGAAGAGAATCAGATTCAGGAAGCGTTGAGTATTTCAGTGGCTGTACCCAGGCCTGTTAAAGAGAGTAAGGAAAGAGAATTCTGCAAAGGCAGCTTCCAGGCAGCCTCTGAAAATGGCCATGAGGAAAAGCCTGGTGTGACCTTGAGGAGGAGGTAGAAGGAGAGCTGAGGGGCTGGATGTAGCTGGAGGAGTCTGCATGGCTTGTAAAAATTGATTTTCTTTTTCGGTGCTGTTCAATTCCTCCTTTGTTCAAGCAAAGAGACTTCTCTCATCCTTTGCAGATAAGTAATATTGCCCCAAATTACCTTATCATGATGGAAGTAGCTTCTAAATGAAGCAAGTCCCTTGGCCCTGATCTTCACTAACTTCTGGGGTCATAAAATGATAACAGAAATAATAAAAATAAATCAGTGTGTTTCTGTGTCTGACTGTTCCTGCCTGTCAGACACAGTGATTGAAATCATGTATTTCATTGCTCTTCTCCCTCCCATGCCCCATCCCTGGCAGTGTTCAAGGCCAGGTTGGACACAGGGGCTTGGAGCAACCTGCTCTAGTGGAAGGTGTCCCTGCCCGGGGCAGGGGTTGGAGCTGGAGGAGCTTTAAGGTCCCTTCCAACCCAAACCACCCCATGATTCTGTGAAACTACATGTTTATGTTTCAGGGATTTTCACAAACTAATCCTCCCTGCTGCTTGGCCAGAGCAAGGTGACCAAAGGGGGTCCTCGTGGGGAAGGGGGAAAACAAGTGTTCCCATCGCCTTGTCCTGGTGTGGCTGGTGCCAGTGTCGTTCTCCAGGGTGAGTGCAGTGCCCTTGGACTGGGAACAGGCACATCCCTCCCGAGTAAATTTTCAGTAATGAAAGAACAGAACCAGGTACAGATGGATTCTGTTTCCTTATTGCTGAACCAGCCTTTAGTTGCCTCTTCTGCCTGTGACTTCCCTTGCCGGGAGAAAGACTGCTTTTCTCTGCTGGGCTGGATTTAAATCGGGTGGTGGGTTTGTGCTGATGCTTCTTGCCTGACCTGCTTAATCCCAATTACACATTTCTTGAGGTTATTATCTTCTTCCCCTGATTCTTTCTCTCAGTTCAAGTCCAAATCCCACAGGAGACATTAGAGAGACAACGGAAATGAGTTACATGTGAAATGCTGTCAATGGTTTTTATAAGCAAGCTGTGGTTTCCCTGCAGCATCATGTGCTGGATTTTCATTCCTGGTACTTAGCTCCAAACTACCAAGCTGCCCACAGCAGCCGTTGGGTTTTACATGTGTTCCTCACATTGGACAAGGGCTGGGTTTAGTGCCCACCATCAAATCCCTCTCAGATGTAATGCCTCAAGTGCTGACAGTGAGGAGGATTTTGCAGAACTGGTCAGCCACCATAGTGACAAGAGGATGTAGGTGCTGACAAGGTGCTGTAGGTGCTGTGTTGGGCACAAAGACCTTTCCCTCTCACCTTGCACAGTCTCTGTGTTGTGATGGTGGTGTGTACAGGGTAGGACAGCATCCTCCAGGCATGGGATGAGGCTGTTTGTGCCTGCCCTGCAGCACAGACATGTTTGTTAGCTGCTGCTGTGGGATTGATTAGTGCATGGCTTCTCTTACTGCTCGGAGTTTGTGTAGAATCCCAGCCTGGTTTGGATTGGAAGAGACCTTAAGAAGACAAGGGAGGGTTTGATGTGCTCAATGATAGTGTTTCTCCTCTCATCTCTGAAAAGAGGTTTTACAGCACCATGTTCATCTGCTCCATGGTTTTGTGGGCATTCAGGATTATGATCCATAAGAAACAAGGAATTGATGGCAAGTTTGTGAGTAGTGTGCTTTGGTCCCAAAACTGTTGCTTCCTGTAGTTACTCGCCACAAAGGAAATAGCAACTCTATCTGCCACTGTGAGGAAAGCTCTTCTGAGTGCTTAGATCCAATATTAGCCTTTTATTTCATGTTTCTAGTTTGTCTCCTGCTTTAGGCTTTTCTGGAATTGGTTGGTGGGTTGAATTTTGTTTGATTTTTCCCATGTAGAAGTGGAATTCCTTTAAATGGTATCAAAAGGGCAAAGCCCAAAGCCTGCCTTGCGTCAGCATTGCTCCGCGGGTCCCTCTGGAAGGATTAATGTAAAGCCTTTCCCCAGCACAGCCAGACCACTGAATATTTAATACTCTTTGTTAGTACATTCTCATTATGTTTCAATTTGGATGTAAAAAAGAATCATTGCGGCTCATGTTAGACATAGAAATAAGCGTATCTTGCAGTGCCTGCTGGGCTCCTTATGGAGGAGGGGGATTTTCCGTGTTGTATCAGTGACTTGAAAGTCAACAAAATTATATTGTAAATGGGTTTTCTGCTCTTTGGTCATGGGCACACTTTTGAAAATTACATTCTTGGCCTTTACCCCACTGGAAATTTCTGCTGTCTTTAGAAACCAAAGGTGAGTCTGCCCATGTCAGTGGAATGTAATGAATATCGTGGAATCCTGGAATGGTTTGATTTGGAAGGGACCTTAAAGCTCCTCCAGCCCCAACCCCTGCCCCGGGCAGGGACACCTTCCACCAGAGCAGGTTGCTCCAAGCCCCTGTGTCCAACCTGGCCTTGAACACTGCCAGGGATGGGGCAGCCACAGCTTCTCTGGGCACCCTGTGCCAGCGCCTCAGCACCCTCACAGGGAAGAGCTTCTGCCCCAGAGCTCGTCTCAGTCTCCCCTCTGGCAGGTTAGAGGTGAAAACTTAATTTTATATGACTTCCATAGCGTGGACATTTAAATGGAAACCCTCACAAATGTGTTTTTCTTTAATTTTAAATATACATGGAAAACATTTTGGATCCCTTAAGCAGCTGCTCAGTACTTGGTGTGATTTTTCCTAATAGCATTGATTCTGGTGTCCTTTTCCCACGCTAAACTACCACAGATGAGCATAGGAAGCAGCACTGAAACAGGAGGTTTGGTGGTTGGAAAGCTTTAGTAGAAATCAAGTGCTTCCATGTGCTTGGTGTGTGTTCACCAGGATAGAGACAGATCAGCATGTTGCAGTGGAATTCAATTCGTGTTATAATTGTGTCTTTCAGCTATTCCAGGCCAAAAAGAGGAGCAGCCAGGTCATTGTTGGTGTCCAGCTTTCTGGGCAGCCCCTTTAGGTGTTCCCTGTAACCGGTAAGGTGTGTAAACCGACAGATGGGCAACCAAAGTCTTGAGTTTGTAACGTTTGGACTAAACTGTTCTTGGCTGAATTATTTCAGGCAAACCGGGATTAATATTCACGAGAATGCCTTTGGTTTATATTCCTCTTTAACCATCTAATCCCAGTGGTATAGAAAGTACTTCAGTTAAATGTGCTTTTCGTATTTTGGAAACAAATGTGTAACTACAGGCAAATATGAAATACATCATAAAAGGTGTGCAAAGAAGAAGAAGGTGAATGGAATAGGGGGGGGTTTAGGTGTATGAACAGCATCGAGTGTTTGAAATGAGAACATGCCCTGCAGCGCTCTATCCCCCAACCCCTTTCTGCAGGAAACCCAACTTCCTCTTTGTTGTGGGGTTCCCCCCAAATGGGTATTTCCATGGCATATTTTAGGAATCCTTGGAAACCTTTTCCTTGTTGAGTCCTGCCTGGTTGGACCCTCAGCACTGTCACCCCGGCGCGCTGTGCTCTTCCCATTGCTGCCATTCATGAGGCAGTCTTATAAAGCCATTAGTGAGAACAAGTCCTGAGATATATTTAGCTAAAATAAATACAAATGACAAAATGCTGCTGTTCAATAATGCATTAAGAGCTTTTGTCCCATGGCATAAAGAGTGGCTTTGCAAGAGGCAAATTGCAGGCAGAAAAGCTTTGGGTTTGGGAGTGTGTTTAGTGCTCATAAAGCTCAATGGAGAGGATTGTGCTGACTTCACTGGGGGTAAGATTAGGCTCATGCTGTAGATATTTTCAATATGAATAGTTAAATAATGCGGCCCCTATTCTTTTGGGTTCAGTGCTGTTAAAGGCTCATTGAATCACAGTGAGGAAAATTAAGCTCAAACCCTGGCCAAACTGCCAACATAGGCTTAAGAGAATGTTGGAAGTGCTGCCTTTTAATTGGAAAAGGTAAGAATTAACCCTCAACAGCAGGAGCAGACCTCCGCTGCCATGGCCAGCTGCAGTGTCTGTTGTCCAGGACCAGCATCATATTATTCTGCCATGGGCATGTTAGTGCAGGTCATGGACATCCATGTGCGGTGTAACACAGTGATGAGAGGCGATGGATCTGCTGAGGCATGGAGTAAACCTTTATAAGAACAGTTTTGCCCTGAAAACCTGTCTGATCCCTTGTAACCAGGCCATGAGTGTCAGCAATGTATCTGTTCCATCTCCCAGGTCTTGTTTGGCCTCAAGCAAGTAGAGGAGGGTGTAGCAGCAGTGATCTGTCTGGGTGATGTGGGGTAAAAAAAAGGAGAGACTTTCAATACTGTTTCCAGGGGTGGAAACGTTAGCTCTTTGTTCTGGGGAAAACCCGCTCTCTGATTTGATTTGGCTCCTGATTCACACCTGGGGATGAAGGTTTCTGCTGTATCCATTGGTCAGTTAAAAGGCCAGGTTGGGCACAGGGGCTTGGAGTAACCTGCTGTAGTGGAAGGTGTCCCTGCCCGTGGCAGGGGGTCAGAACTGGATGAGTTTTAAGGGCCCTTCCACCACAAACCATTCGAAGATTCTGTAATTCTGTAATGGGGAATTTCACATTCTTTTCTTCAGGTGGTTAAGCAAAAGTATAAAAATGCCAGTTCAGACATGTCAGGTCCATTATAACTATTCCCAGTTCAGCCAGTGTGGCTGTAACCACTCCCAGTTTGGCCAGAGCTGCCGTACGAACTGGCCTCCCTGAGCTACCCTTGCCTGGGACCAGAGAAGACTTGAAACATCCCCAGGTGATGCCTGGGTCCTGGCCCAAGGCTGCTCACATGGAGGGGTTTTGTTGCAGGAGGGTTTTCTGGGCTGGGGGAGTTACCCCGGGGCTGGAGCTCTTCCTGGCACCATCCTTCTGCTCCACTCATGGTGATGTTCAGCCTTTCCCAAGGTGGGGCTCAGCATCATGGCTGTGGGATCAGCAAGCTGGAGATGGGTACATGGAGTCCCTGTGCAGGGGCAGGGAGCCTCAGGCACCCAGCCCTCCCCTCAGGTTTCCATCATCAGACATGCAAATCAGTGTCTGCTCATTAGTTATGTAAATCAGGGCAGAGAATCACTTGCAAAAGGATCTTCAGGTTTTTGAACCTTTCACTCATCTGCTTTCATCCTCCTTTGTCCTTGTATCATCCTGGTTGCAGTTGAGACCAAGGTTGCTTGTGTTTGTAAGCGATGCTCAGTAAAACGCACTGAAATAATCTTAAGCAGGGACAGATGTTCTCCAAACGCACGACTCGCTGGTCAGGCTCTAATAATCATCAGAGACTTCATAGAAAACATCACTTTCCTCCTCCCCCTCCTCAGCATTCATTGGTTTACAGTAGAAATCGAATAAATTCAATCATAAAACACACAGAGCATCTGTAGGTGGATGCCAGATTCTTCATGGTTCACCTCTAGGTGCTATTCCAGCTCAGGTTATGTTCAGTTCAGGCTGAAAGCTTATACTGCATCATGACATTAAACCCAATCCACAGAGTTTATTTGTATTCCAAATCTATCCATGCTCTTTATAAGCATGAAAAAGTAGAAAACATAAATATTTATTCCTCAAAGGTTAAGATTGCCTTAAATCATTCGAGCTTGTTTGGTGAGCATTCAGATATAATTAAACTGAGCAGTTGAACTTGATCTGCATGTATGAAATAATATATATACACACACAGTATATATATACATACATATAGTGTGTATATATATATATATGCTTGACTCCAGTGTGGACAGAAGGTGTGAGCTAATTGCTTCCATCACACCTAAAGATGCACTGATAATTTTATTGTTCCTGGGTGTGATAATAAATCAACGTAAAGCAGCAGCTCAAATTGTATAATGCAAGTCATGTTTGAACGTGCAGCATGCACTGCAGTGGTAAAATGAGCAGAGCTCATCTTGTGTGTCCAACTAGAGGGAGATAATTAAGCACATTACGAAAATTGTTCCAGTTTTGGGTGTAGACAATTGCCTGTGCACCAGAATTCATGTGCACACCTCAATGTAGGCCTACAGCAACCTGATGTCCCTATAAACCTCAGCATTGGGTTGTGAACCTCCGAGTGTCTGCATGTGTGGTCCACATGTTCTTTAGGTGCTGTGTGGCCAGGGAGAGCTGCAGCAGCAGGAGGGGACCGGGTCCAAGCCTGTTCCAGGGCAGGGGTATGCATCTGGAGATGTGGACCTTAAAAGAAAAACTGGAGATTCCCAGTCGTGCTCATTTCCAGTATGTTTTGGATTTGTTGCTGTCTTTATGATCATCTTTAAGATTAATATGTTAAGATGATGACTATCTTTAAGATGACGACCTTAAGATGATGACCATCATTAAGATGGTCATTTTGGATAAATTCAGTTATTGCACAGCCCTTTCCAAGGATATTGTTGTAGATGGCACATGCACATACCTCATTTGGGACTCTGATTTTAATCAGACTCTGAAAGCAATAGGATAAAAGTGTCCTTTTTGCTGTCATTAAAATTATACAATCACAGAATGGTTTGGGTTGAAAGGACCTTAAATACCATCTAGTTCCAACCCCCAATTAATTTGAGAAACCAAAGAAAACTAAACAGCACTTGCTCTATTACTCATGGAATTAATTGTGTAGATAACGTAACCTAAGTCACAGATGGAAATCCTAGCTTGAGAAATGGTCTCCAAGGATATGGAAACCAGCATTTCAGTCTGTTTGCGTGTGCATCCTGCTGGGCATCTCCGTAAAGCTGCAGTGGCTGTTGTGAGTCTGCTGGTGTGTGGGTTGCTCCATATAATTAGAAGCACCTTAGACTTCGATGTAGGAATTGATGGTTCCTCAGCGTTTCTTTATATCCAGAGAGCTCATCAAAGGTAATAGTTTTGCCAGGGGCTTTGACAGGAGCAGAATAAAGAAGCTGTCATTGCCTGAGGTCTGAACAGCAGCTCGGGCAGGAGAGTGGCTCACTGTCTTGTTAGAGCTGGCCAAGTTACAAGTGCCTCCTGTGACGTTATTGTGCTGCAGGTAGCACAACAAACATCACTCTGACCTGTTCCTCTTCTGTACGTGCTTCATTTGTCATTCTTTCTTCAAAGCAAGTATGGATTAAACTTAGTACCTTGCAGGGTATTTTCTTCATCGTGCTCCTGATCATGTCTTGCAGGAATTTCTCTTATCCTGATGATGGCAGGGAAAAGAAGAGAAATAATCAAATCTTTCTTTCCCTTTGCTGGTGTTTTCCTGCAGCTGCTTGTAGCTTGCCTTCCCCGTGCCCCCAGGCAGCCTGTCAGCAGCTGGTTCTGGTACCCCTGGGAGGGGAGACCATGAGGAGAACGGCATTGGGCTGCTTTGTTGGGACAGTCAGTGCATCACAGAGGTTTTGCTGTTGCTGTCTTCCCTCTCC
Source organism: Nestor notabilis (assembly GCF_000696875.1). Taxonomy (NCBI): domain Eukaryota; kingdom Metazoa; phylum Chordata; class Aves; order Psittaciformes; family Psittacidae; genus Nestor; species Nestor notabilis. The sequence continues at coordinate 44,496 of NW_009936834.1, forward strand.
CCCTGCTCCATCAATGTTAACTATCTAGGAGCCTCTTTTGGTACCTGTTTTGCTTGTTCTAGACCGTCACCAGTCTGTGGAGGCTTCTCACTCACCAGGTCAGACTGGGCACTATGCCTGGGCATGCATGTACACCTTAAGGGTAAAGAAAATCTGTGCTTTGTGTATGTATTTTTACAGGCCCTTCTCCAAAGCCCCTCTCCAGATTTTCTGGAGCCCCTTTAGGCACTGGAGCTGCTCTAAGGTCTCCCTGGGGCCTTCTCTCCAGGCCGAACAAGCCCAGCTCTCTCTTGCCAGTTCAGTTTTTAGATGGTTGTACACAGCATATGGAGACTGCTAATGGGGCGCTGGACTGTGTATCTGAACTGTGGTGATATGTGCTATGGGTTGTTCGGGTTCTGAGAAATGGCTCTGTGAACAGTTGATCGGAAACTGATGCTCAAGGTTTGACCTCAAATTTGGCGATAGCCACAAATTCCCAAGGATTAAGTAGCTTGGTTTAATTGGCATAGTTCTAGCAGCAGGCCTGGATTACTGATTTAATATGAATGACATAGCGTAGCAATTTAGTGATTTTCTGTTTTGTGCATTGTCTGAGCAGACTGTGATTCCCAGGGATAAAGCTGCTGGTTTATATTAGCAGCAAAATGATTTTCTGTGGATAGAGTGAAACACAAAGGGTTTGTGATGAGCAACAGTAGAAACTGGAGGTCTGTTATTTAACCTTAAATAAGAAAGCTAATCTTGCTGTGACATTCTGAAAACGTTAATATATCCTTGAAGTTCTTATTTTAAGGCCATGATTTACTAATCTAAGATTTCCACCAGTGCTAATTTTGTGGGGATTGGTGGACATCATGTAGAGTAGACCAGTAACTCAAGTAACACAACATTCTTGTTTTACCATGCAGACAGGCACGGGGAGGCACAGATACAGGCTGGGTAGAGAAGAGA
>NW_009936835.1:0-5433 GCF_000696875.1 Nestor notabilis
GCATCGGCCCACCTCACAAGTGTGTCAAGGCATTATTGTTATACTGATAGTAACAATACTAGAATTGCAGTGCACTTGTATTTTTGGGGGTTTCTGATACTTGGCTTGGTAGCTGAAACCTCTGGGAAGGATGAAAGTTACAGGACGTATTATGTCTGAGACTATTAGAATACTTGGCTTACCAGATAGTTATGGTTAGGCTTCTACTGATGAATGACTTAAATTTCTTTGTCAAACCCACATTGCTGGTAGCATTCAAATATTTTCTTAATTTTTGTATTTTCTTTAGATACAGCTTCCTTGCAAAATGCAGTGAGTTACTTATCCATCTTACTGTTTTGTAATTTACAAAAGTCAATACCATAAATGGCTAAAGTACTGCAAAGATCTGCTTTAGCTATGGCAGCTGCTTTGGGTGGGCTGCATGTTAGTATGTATATTTCACATCTGCTTATGGTGGAATACTTGGCTATGTGGTTTGCCTTTAAAATTAAAGTATAGATTATTAAATTATTTAAACCTTACAAATAGGTACAGTGTCTTTGGAACATTAAAAATCAATTAACTTGTGGTAGTGTTATCAGAACTACACAGAAGATAGCAATGTTGTGTGTTTGGTTTACTAAATAGATCTTTCGAAAGTTTTGAATGTTTAGATGCTGAAGATGCAAGCCTGGACATTTATGTGGCTATCCAAGCAAGTGATATTGCTGAGAGTGGGTTTTTCAAAAGGATCTTTCAATTTTCAGCAGAGGCTGTTCAAGTGTATTTAAATGTTTTTGAGGGTTTAATCCTTCTAAGTGTTTGAGATTTTCGGCTTGGTGTTCCAACTTTTAACTATCTAAATATATACATGCACATTTTAAAAATCATAGAATAGTTAGGGTTGGAAAGGACCTTAAGGTCATTTAGTGAAGAGTCCTTCCCCAGAAAGAAATATATATATGAAAATAATCTAGGAGGCTTTTGTTTTGAGCTACTTTGCTGTAGATCAGACTGCATTAGCAGGTGAGCACTCTGGTAGGAGCATTCCTTTCACAGGGAAAAGTCTTTTTACTGTTAAAGAAAATAGCTTATTTTGCCATTAACGTTTTGGCTTCTGTAGGAAGAAAAGGACAAGGGATCAAATAGTGAACTGTTCATGTGGAGGAGTTTAATGCTTTTAGTTTTCATTTTCTCACTGTTTTCACTTGGAAGGTAAGAAGAAGTAGTTCTGCAGAAGTCAAAGGTAGTAATTACAACAAGATTGTGAACACAGGAATCTTTCAGTCCACTTTTCTTAAGGTTTGTCTTGCAGAACAATGTGAGGTTACACCAATAAGAAAAATAAATGGAGTAAACATGTATGTCACTTAACTTGCTAAAACTTTATAATGGAGAAGGGCTGGTCTCTGGTGAAGGGTTTCTATGCAGGTTCTGTCACGCACAAGAGGCTCACACATGGGAAATTATTTGGGGACAGCTGTCAGTTTTGCACCTCTTTTATGGAGTTATTGTTGTTTGGATCAGATCTTCAGGTAGCAACTCCTGAAATCCCTTGTGCATTGGGGTAAACCAACATTGCTGCCCTGTTATCTTGGCATACTGCTCCTGCTGATCAGTACATGCCTTGCAAGCAGGAGGTGAAAGGATTGGGAAGATGATGAAGTCTGTAGCTGAGGCAGGGCTGCCTGGATTAGCATGTTCATGACGTGTGGCTTGTATGTCTGTATCTGTTCCTGTTTACATGATAAGGGTAATCCCTGCTGTCTCCCAGGCTTTCTCTGGTCTGACCTTGCCAGTTGCTTGCTTACATTTGTATGCTGCTTGGCATGAAGGTGTGCCAGCTGTGGTTGAGGCTGGTGTATGTTGTCAGAACGGAGTAGAAAACAGTTTTAGTTTGCCCACCCTGTCCTTTACTAGGTATAGGAGAGAGACTGTGGGTGAAAATGTGGTGGTTTTTTCATTGGTAGGTTTTTAATTTTTTCCCTACTGCAATACCTATTGTGGAAGGTTACAAAACAGTACAAATTTGGATTCCCATAGGAGAAAGTTGTGAATAGCATTACTAGGCTCAGGATGCTTCATTTTGCTAAAATGGCATTCTTATGGGCATCAAGTAGCCATGAAATGCTGATATGTCTCTATTTTCCAGTAGGAGGAACTTTCATGCAGACCCCTGAATTTTGTTTGGGAAAGTGTTTTATTAAATATATCTGAGACTGAATTGTCCTTCTCTTTTGCTTTTGTTTTGTTTTGCATTAGATTTAGTTTTTAGCTCCAATTTATGTGGTGATGTATGAATATCTGAAGGGGGCCTACAAGGATGCTGGGGAGGGGCTCTTCATTAGGGACTCTAGTGGTAGGACAAGGGGTAATGGGTTTAAACTTAAACAGGGGAAGTTTAGATTAGATATAAGGAAGAAGCTCTTCACAGTGAGGGTGGTGAGGCACTGGAATGTTTGCCCAAGGAAGCTGTGAATGCTCTAACTCTGGTGGTGTTCAAGGCCAGATCGGACAGAGCCTTGGGCAACATAGTTTAGTGTGAGGTGTCCCTGCTCATGGCAGGGGGTTGGAACTAGATGATCTTAAGGTCCTTTCCAATCCTAACCATTCTGTGATTCTATGAAAACACTAAAGCCGATAGTGTTTTGACTTCTACACATCTAGAGTTTGTCTGCACCAGAGATCACAAGATTATGTTAGTTGCATCAGTAAGGAGACACACTCATTAAGTGATTACAATAATCATTTCTGAGTGAAACAGTCATTGCCAGTGGCAATGGAAAATCATAAGAATACAAGATTTTGTATGTGTATGTTGCTAGCACATCCCTTTAGTACAACGGTGTGGGGTTTGGGCTTGGTTTTTTTAACCTCTTCCTAACTGAATCTTTTTGTGAAAGTGGTTGTTTCCAGACACTGAACTGCTAGGACCTAGGATCTAGGCCTCAGCATTTTGACTTCTGAAACTGTTGGCTCATGAAGAACAGTGGTTGTTCACAAAAGACTTTCCAAAAATGGGGTAACTGGAGGAAAAATATACTCTGAAAGAAAAAGGAAATATGGGGGTGAGTGTGTGTGTCTCCAGATATTCACAGGGATAGTCTGGGAAAAGGCTACTTGTTCCACATTCAGAAAGGAGGTATTTGTTAAACTCCTCTATTGCTGCGGAAGAGACAGAGGTTTGTTTGGCTTGTTTTTTGACTGGCACGGGGGAGTAGCAGTGGACAACCTTGCAGAGCAGTGTTTCTCCACACACATCATGCAGGGAGCATGGATGGGGGATGTTCTCACAGGGACCTCTGTCTAGAGCCATGGGATGTGCAAATACACACAAACTTGAGACTTGAGTGTCCAGCACCAGCACCACATGTGTTAATGTGCACACTTGGGCACATCTTCTGCATTCGACCTGTAGCCCCAGGAGTGTGATAACATTTGCCTGTTGCAACATATGCTTGAGTCGCAATGCGAGAATACTGTTTTTTCTTATAATTGTGCTTAGTCAGGATTTGTGATTTGTACAGACACACAGATCTTCTCTTGTGGAATGTACATCTCTGAGCAAGACCATGGAAGAATGATGATGGAGGTGCCCTTGCTATTCATGTCTGCTTGTGGTACATCAGCTCTGTACAGAATGTGTCAGACTTCAAAATAAAGTCCCTGAGAACTGAAGCAAAAACGTTGCCGATTTAACACTCCTGAATCCTACAGAATATTCTAGTTCCTGTTGCTCCCGAGATAATCCAGGGAGCCACAGCTGAAAAACCTTTATACAGCTGACACTAAATGCATATAGGTTGTGTACTGTGCATAGATGTACTCATATAGTTTAGTGCTATTGCTGCACTTGTCTTTGCCTTAAGACATAGTTTTATTTACACAGACCCGTCATCAATTCGTTCGCAGTATTCATGGTATCGGCAATGTGGGACGAGTGACAGCTGTCTCATTTAACTCATCACACACAGATGTCAGCCAGAGGTGGGCGGAGAAGAAGGGGTTAGTGAAATCACTTCAAACTTTCTTGTATAGCCGCCGAAATAGCTCAGTTGGGAGAGCGTTAGACTGAAGATCTAAAGGTCCCTGGTTCGATCCCGGGTTTCGGCAATAGTGTTTTCTCCCTTTTCCTGGGACTGTGTGGAAGGTGGCGGGCGGCTGCCGCCCCCCCCCGCGGTCCTGACCGACCTCCACGGCCGGGCCTCTTCATGCCCTGCGGGGCCACGCTCCGGGCTCTCGTTCAGAGCGCTAGGCTCCAGCGCCGCTTGGTGGAGGTGTTCGCGAACGTGTCGCTTATGACACCCCCTTCGTGAGCGTTCTAAGCGCACCATCCATGTTTTTCCGTGGAGCTGGTGGCACCATTGTAGGGTCAGTGTACCCCACGGGTTCCTCCACCCGGGCTTTCGACTGCTGGGTCTGGAATTTCCTGTTATCTTCCTCAGGTGGCTCATTTACAACCAATAAAGAAGGCATTCCCAGCGGTGAGACTGAGGGAAATGGTGCCTTTTTCGGAACTCTCTTAGTCCCTCATTTTAAAACAGTTTCTCCTGCTTTCAGGTGTATTTTTGTAACCTTTTCAATACACTGACAACAGAACAATAGACAGAAAAAGGTCTTTCCGTATTGGCGTCGCCACTGCAAAACACAGCAGTAACTCAGCTCCTTACCTTTATTTAGCGTCTTTCATCTATTCATGAAAATGTATTACTGGTCCTTTCTAATCACAGCATCATAGCAAACGTCGCTGTTGAATTGCTTGTCTGAAACAGGAAGCTCTCACTGCTGATGAATATCCTATTAGCACAAACAGGAGAAGAGTTACTCAGACCCCTACCAATAAGACAGACAAGGGATAGCATAACTGCTCATATTACTATTTTTCCTAAAACATTCTTAAGCTTTTGAAAGAACATTGAGACTGCACAGTTGAGTACTCAGTGACAGACGGAAATGTTAAAATTAAGGTTACTTGTGATTTCTCACCTGTACTTTTGTGCATGTGATGTTAAAAATTAATACTTTTTTCTGCAAAAAGTTTTAATTATTAATCAAAGACTTTAATGGTGCTTTGGGAATTAATTGGGAAGGTATTAATTTCTTGCAGATGTGTTATCAAAGAGGCAAAGGAGAGAATGACTGTTTACTTTTTGACCTTATCCATACTGCTGAATAAAAGAGCAAGCTTGGACGTTAGACCTCTCTGCTTGGCTTTTGCACCAGCACCCTGGTAGCCAGCTCTTTCCAAGGTACATTTGGTATGGAGGGACCAGCCCTGTGCAGTGCAGACGCCAGCTGGACCGTGCCACTCAGCTGGGGGGGCAGAGTGTGGCCCTGAGGCAGCTTTTATGTAGATGTCTGGCCATAGCAGAGGCTGGGTCCCTTCTGAGTTCCCTGAGGGCCAGGAACAGTGTGGGTCACTCTTGCCTTCTCAAAGTGTCTGATTTTCAG
>NW_009936835.1:5464-11135 GCF_000696875.1 Nestor notabilis
CCAAGAACATGGATGTATGACAGTGCTGTGGTAGTGTCTGAAATGTCTATTTTTAAGCTAAGGTTAATATTGCATATATTAGCAATTCCATTCCCAGAGGTTTTATGATGTTAAACAGAAATTTTGTGGAGCACTGAAATACTGAGGGTGATAGACATGGAGACACTGAGAAGAAAATCTCATTTTTCTTTGGTGTGGGATTTGGATAGCATGTGCTGAATAAGGCTTCAGGTCTTATGTGGAAGAAGAGGATAAAATTAAGAGATAACCTTAATTCTGGTATTTTATAACTTCTGTCTGTTTGATTTTCCAGACTTGATGCAGGTTTATAATGTGATTTGGCAGGTTCTGGGAAAATAACCCCAAGTATTGTTGCTTTATTGCTTTTATGTCACAGAATATTCAGGCATATTTCATTCAGCTGTATCTATCTTCTTTACATCATCTTTTTGCTGTTTTCTAGGTTTCTTCTTGCCAGCAATCATTTCTATTTCCATTTATTTTTCTATTTGCTGTGGTTTAAGCCCAGCCGGTAACTCAGAATCACGCAGCCGCTCACTCACTCACCCTCTTCTTTCTCCCCCCGAACCTGGAGGGATGGGGAGGAGAATCAGAGGAATGTAACTCCCATGGGTTGAGATAAGAGCAGTTCAGTAACTAAGGTATAATACAAACCACTACTGCTACCAATAATAATGATAAGAGGAATAACAAGGGGAGAGGACACAACCGCTCACCACCCGCCGACCGATACCCAGCCCGACCCGAGCAGCGATCTGGGCCTTCCGGGTAACTCCCCCCAGTTTCTATACTGGGCACGATGTGCTGTGGTATGGAATAGCCCTTTGGCCAGTTTGGGTCAGGTGTCCTGTCTCTGCTTCTTCCCGGTTTCCCGTGCCCCTCCTCACAAGCAGAGCATGAGGCTGAGAAAGTCCTTGCTCAGAGTAAACTTTACTTAGCAGTGACTAAAAACATTGGTGTGTTATCAGCGTTGTTCTCAGACTAAAGTTGAAAACACAGCACTGCACCAGCTACTAAAAAGGTGAAAAATAACTGTTACAGCTGAACCCAGGACAGTATTAGATTGTTCCGTCAAGATGAACCCCCTGCTAGGAAGCAAATCCAGACTTCTGTCATGTCTATCTAACTAAGCCTTTATGTTTTAGTCACAAGGTTCCTCCTCTGCAGCTGGGAAACTTTTCTGCCACTACAGATACGTTTACACGCGTATTTTTACATGACTGTCAAATACTGAAGTTGATACCTCAGAGGAAAAATCACATTTCATGATGTTGCTTCAGCCTTACTCAGATACTCAGAATCTGGTGGAAGTTGTTCACATGTTTTCTCCATGACCATCCTTGGCTACTGTTCTAAATGAATGAAAACTGGGGCAGAAGGAGCAGCTCAGCAAGAAGTGTACCCCACATCCTAGCTCTGCTGCAAGCTGCAACCACTTGAAGCCACAGAACATGACAAGTAAGGAAGAAGCTTAAAGCTTTACTTTGAAATACCGCTATCTGGTATTTCTGATAGTGGTGGGACTAATGTGCTGTGACTGGTGTTTTCCATAGTCTTTCTGAAGGTTCCAGTTCAGGTGTTCCTTAGAGGACATTCTCCTCCTCCATCTCTGTGTCCCCAGACTTGCACATCTACCTGATTTTAAAAGCCCCCTCCTTGTCCCTGCAGGCAATTTCTGCACCTGATATTGGTTACTGTCTTGTCTGCCTCTCAGCAGTGAATGAATGTTACTCTTACGTGTAGTTAAGTTTCCTTCTCTCTGAATGGAAAATTGGGTTTGTCTGACAGAAAAGATTTGTTTGTGTCTCTTGACTAAAAGGTCTCTGACTTTGTCTCCTTCACTGTTTACAGACATCCGGTAAATCTCATTTAGTTAAGCAGGATGATCGATGCAAGGGATTTAGAACACATGAGTTAGGACTCACGTTTAGTTTTTGTAATTTTTGTATATTTTTAATAACAAATCTTAGTAATTTCTATCTAGTTTCTGCAGAAGAGCTAGAACTGTGTTTTTTAACTTTCTGGGAAAGAAACGCATTTAAAAAAACCCCAAAATTTCAGCTGATGATGCAGTTATAGAATCCAGCACTCTACATTCAAGTCTTTTTATTTTGTTCCCCATGAGTGAGCAAGTTAGGAGAGCTTTATTCTGTTTGAGTTCAGGTCAGGAACCCCATGTAAGGAGGCTTTTTTCTGATCCAGTTCCTTGGGAGTTTGGGGGCTTTCCTCCCCCTTCCTCCGCCCAGCAATGCATTCTGGGATTCCTGGTTTGGCTTTTGTAGGAGCATAGAACTCATATTCCATAGAATAAGACAAATTTGGGGCAGTTAAGTGAAATCTTAACTTCCAGTCCTGCTATGGTTATCAATGCTATCTTTATCCTAAGTGAACCTCAGGGGAAACATTTCAGTTTTTTTGGATGTACATACATCTACTTGCTTAAAGCAAGGGAGCATTCATTACTTTGCCCAACAATGTTCTTGGGATTTAGCCCACATGACATGAGGGATGAATATCTTTTGTTCTATTTTATATTTTCCTTTGGGATAAGTAGTAGAGTTAGTTTTTTGAATAAAAATTGTGAGAGAAGAGTGTCTTCTGGAATTGGCCCTAGAAAGATTAATCTGAGGTCAAGGCTCTAGAGAATATTTAACGTTATTTTAAATACTGTATTTTTAGTCTTTCGGATTTATTTTTTTTAGATGTGGTACAGAGTCAAATCTGGATTTCCTTCATATTTCTTTCCCTGTGACTGGGAGAATTTGTTGCATTGCTGAATTGTAGAGACATGAGCCTCTGTCCTACTCTTCCATGCTGAACATAAAAGATCATAGGCTCATGCCTTCCTGACCATGTCCTGAATGATGAGCCTCAAAGGCAGTCTGTGTGCTAGCTGGGCTGCAGGCTAACTACAGCTTTTGCACAACATGTGCAAAACTCCGTATGTGCCGAATATAGGATATTAAACCAGCTTACATTTCACTTAACTTCTTTGTCAGCCACCGTAATTTTAGTCTGTGCAAATCAGGTCCTCTTCTGCCACAGCCATTTAGAGTGACATTCGTCTCACTTCACTTTAGACGGTTAATATTTCAGTGTCTAAGTTCAAACTAGTCACCCTAACCTTCTTTTAATGTCCAGGCAGAGAAATTAGGGCAGAGAGACGTCATCTGACCTTGCCGAGATGCCTGGCTGAGAATGTGATGAGTTGTCCCATGGAGGTTCTTCTTTTCCTTTGCAGGCTATTGGGGAACCACAGGCTAACTGACATTTAGCTCTCTTACTTGCTAGGTGCCTGGGTTCCTTAAGCAAATCATGCTTTAAGTTTGATAACTGCCTTTACAGTTAACCTAGGCAAAAAGCTGATGAAATAGCTCTAGAGATGAAGTTGACTTTGGACAGCCTTTGGGCAGGTGGTCACCACAGTAGTGGTGCAGAGGTAGATACAGAGAGAGTCTTGAGTGGTAGATGTCTTTGACATTATTTACACATCTCTTGCCAGCTGAAGATGTTGACATAAGTGGTGTCGCTTACTCAGGATGGTTTCATCTGCCAGTCAGCGTTGTATTTATCTAAACTGTAAATAGGTTAAGGTTTCATCCATGTTCCTACTGGAAAAAGTATGCTTGTTTAGGTAGAAAGTGACATGGAACTGAGTCTTATTAGCCAAATCATGGTACTGCTTCATGATCTCTGAAGAGGTTTCTCAGGCAGGTTAAGTGAGGGAATAGGATACAACGATATAGCATATATAACTATAACAATATTAACATATATGACAATATAAAAATACAACAATAGTAATAACAGTAGGTTGAATTCCTGGCTGCAGTCTTGTGTTTTTTCTGTGAGACCTGTTGAGATTACTCTTCTCTGAGTCACTCTTCTGTTCTAACAATATGTGCATAGGTTGTAGCATATAAACTGGTTTTCAGGAAAAGTCCATAAATTAGAAAGGGACTGGATAAATAACTTAAATGTGAGAAAGCAGGAGCTGATAAGACTGTTCATATGCAGAGGGATTTTTTTGCAAGGGCAGTATCGTGAGTTCTCCAGAACTGCTTTGCATGCCCAGGCTTTGGCCTCATTCTCCTGGCTACAGGACAGGGAGACAAAGGGTAAGGTGCTGAAAGAAAAAGCAAAGATATGAATGAACAAAAGCCTTTGTAAGAAAGAAAAAGTATAATGGATGGGAGCAGAAAAAAAATTAGGGAGAAAAGACTTAAAGGCATCTACTCTTCAGGAAGCTGGTAGAGAACAGAGATGAGCAGCTAAGTTGCAAAATGAAAAGGAGAAACATTTCCAGTACAGAGAAAGGAAACAAAGGCATAAGTACAACAATATAAAAAGTTAAAGAGTCATCATCATCAGACTTACTAGAAATGAATTATAATCTTGCAAATATATAGAAAACTACATGGGTAGTGGTTCAACATAGAAGGGAGTGGGAGTTACTCTTTTCTTCCTAGCTCATCCATTATTGCAGTTTTGAAGGATTTGGAAATGTTAAAATGTTAGAGAAGCTATTTTTCTGAGATATACTGCTTTGAGATGTAAACCTAAGAGAACAAAGGTTGTTCCTGCAAGCGTTTTTTTTCAGGTGTAATGGCTTACTAGATTTTGTGTAGAATCTGGTTGTACTTGGGCAACTCAGAGAGTCAGATAAGACCAAGATCAGATTTCTGTTTGGTGGCTGGTTTTAGTATTTAGGAGCAGCTTTTATTTTCAGGTGCAAGCTCTTTCTTTTGTCAGGGCACTTAAAATGGCTCACTTACTTGTGGAGTCCCTGATGTCTGATGATGCATAATCTCACTGAAGTCTTTACCTCTGGTGGGGCACTTAACAGCTCTCTCTTCTACTTGCCGGGTTTCCTGACTCTCATAGGAAAAATATGTCTTTGAGATCTCTCTCTTTTGGGTGAATTACTCTTTAAGGTCCATCAACTATAATGGTTAAGATGTCTATTGGCTATAATGGGAACCTGAAGATGTGTAGCTCCTAGATAAATGCATACATGTTAGATGCATAATAAAGGTATCTTAGTCTTGAATTGACTTTCATCTTGTATGATAGCTTTGCTTCACACATTTTTCAGTGAGAAACCTTCATGAGTATTCAAGTAACACATTCTTGTTGTCACTGCCAGAAAATCATGCCTTAGATCTTACTTCTTACTTTGTGAGCGTTGGAGCACGTAAATTGACAATAGTTAAAATCAGTAGCCAAAAAACTTACCTGTCACTTAACATACAAACAAAAAGATGAATTAGACGTAAACTTTGAGAGAAAATTAGCATGGTTTAATTTCTCTTCAAAACATTCTTATTATGGCCAGTTTCATGTCATGTGTAAGTTATAGATATGTCACATAATCTTTGGAGTACATAATTATAGAAACTGTTCTTTCTCAGGTGAGGTTTATGACATTGCAAAGACCCCTAAGTGAATGTAAAGGTGGTTTGGCACAATGAATAATCAGAGGTGTAGTATTTTCTTCAGAGAAAAGACACGAAAAGTATTACAGTAGCCAAAATTTCCAGAAATGCTCATTACTTCTGGATACACAACTTGAGATACTATGGATTCATTTGAGTCAGTGACTTTGTTTCTTGTCATATGGTGTCCTTTCCTTTCCTTTCCTTTCCTTTCC